>NW_009954543.1:3022038-3048477 GCF_000747805.2 Chaetura pelagica
AAACTTCCCCCCCCTCCCCCCCACTTTCTTTCACAGCAATACTTTTTGTGTGCCTGATATATGGTCTGAAACCATTGCAACTTCTTTGCTTTCCCTTGAGTTAATATTTAATTCCTTCTTAAACATTAACCTTGGCTAGAGTTGTTTTTATAAAAGAGGGCTGCTGTGCTAATAACACTAATCATTTCCTTTGAAAAGCATGGGAACAATGTGGAGCACTGTACATGTCTGAAAAGTAAACTGTCTTTTAATGACATGTTACTGTTTCGCAACACATTTTTTTTATTATTTTTTTTTTTCTGTCTCTTCTGATGTTTACAAACTGTTCCTGCCCAAACTGCAATCCATGAATATTCTGTGGTGAACCCACCTCTTGTGCCTACACCTTTGTTGTGAAGCAAAGCAGTAAGGCAGGGATCAGTGTCCTTTTACTCTCATCAGTTCATGTGGTATTAAGGCAAGTGCAAGTCAAATATAAATATATATGTAGCTATAACTACCAGATGAATGGCACTTGGTGCAAATATTTCTCAACCACAGACACCAGGAAGAGATTTTTTTTTTTTTTTTAAGTTATCAGGCACCAAGGGCTGCACAGTAAAAGGCGTATTAGCCATTTCTGCAGAGGTGCATGAGTGGGAATGGTATGCTTCAGGTGGGAGCCCAACTGGATTAACCCTCCCACATGGGAAATGGGCATTCAGAGCCAGGGACTGTGAGCAGCAGGGGTTAGAAGAAGAGGAGGAGTTGTTTCCAGACACCCATGGTGGGCACAGCTCTGCAGGTGGAAGCAGGTTGCTAGAGAAGGTTTAGGCTGGATGGCAGCCTAAAAAGTCCAGCTGAAGGGTGTGAGGCAGCCCGCGTTACAGGCCCCAGTCCAGAGCATTGACTCACAGCTGGAAAAGCTTTCCCCCTTGCCTCCCATGCAGGGTTTAGCTGTCCTCCATATCCAAAATATGAGAAAATATTGATTTTCATTCCTTTTTCTCCTTATAGAGGAGTAAGGCTCCTCTATAAAAGCAGCTTTTTAGGTAATTAATGGACGTTAAAAGACCAAAAATATTTTTCCCTTTAAAAAATAATCTGCATATCAGCACATAAACTGTGCTATTTCAAAGATCAGTTCTGAAGCCAATACAAGGAAAGCAAAACCCAGACATGGAAGGTATTTTATGCTGGTTGTGTTGTGGAGAGAGGCTGTGAGGGAGGTGAGAGAAGCACAGGAGGCCAGGCTTGATGTCTGCCCTGTGAAAGTGAAAGCCATCGGGGGAGCTTTAGGACAAAGGAGGAGAGTGGTAAATGTAATGACATTTTTGGGTTTATATTGCTATGAACAGGAGCAAAGGGATTTGAAGCAGCCAGACCTGGAAATGGTGTCTGTGCTGGGTGTTGCTGACAAGTAGAGGATTGAAATAATCTGTGCGAACATAACTGCCTCCACTGTCTTGGGCATCAGTGCTTTGGACCATGATGGCAGAACTATGAGAGGTGCCAGAACCAGTGCTCAGTGCTGTTGTCACCCTGAGTCACAGGGCCACATCTCTCATGTGTGCTGCTGCCACCAGTGCACCTGGCTGAGCAAGGGTGGTAGCAGCATAGGACTGCAGAGAAGACACTGAAGACTGAAGGAGGTGTTGCCAGGGTGGGCAAGGAGGAAGATGCATGGCGGTTTAGATCTGCTTTTCTTGCTGACACTGTTCTGAGTACAGTTAGCACAGGCTTTCAGCCCTCTGCTGATGCAATTAAGTTCTCCTAGATACCTTTTCTGCAGGGCAGGAATTGTCCTAATTATTTTGCGGTTCTGGCAAAATCAATTTTTGTTGCCGTTCCCCTTATATTTGCATAGTAAGCCATGCTGACCAGTCAGCAGCTCTGCAGAAAACATCCCAGAAATGCTGCCCCTCCAGTTCTGCCAGCCTGGGTGATTGCCCAGTTTATCTGCTTAGATGTGCTGGCCCCACTGAACTCCCCCATGCTCCGCTTCAACCTTCAGCAGTTCTAGGAACAGAAGAGATCCTGGAGCTAAGGACTTGTTCAGAAGTTTTGGTGCATGCTGTTTTGCACACTAAGAGGGAATGGAAAGACAGGCCATTATGTATTTCAAAAAAGGAAAAAAAAAGGCTGAAACTTCTTTCTCCAAAAGAAAAAAAAAAAAAAAAAGGCTCTGAAGTTCAGGCACTGCTTTGCTCCCTCCTCCTACCTTGTGAAAATTATACCAGTCCAACAAGCTCCTTTACTCGTTACCCTTTACTTCCTGAAAAATGAAGACACACAGAACTGGAAAGGACCTCTTGGATTAATGAGTCTAGGCACTCCTGTCTCAGCAAACATGTTGCACTTGTGTGATCCCTTTTTTAAAGTTGTGAGGTTTCTTCTAAAAGTCAAGTACATTTTTTTTGAGCCAATACCCTATACGGACACCATTGGCCCAGCCTGGTGACTAGTACCTTTCTTATAATTTGTAGCCCAAAAGATACCAAACCCATCCAGTTGACATGAAATGTCAGCAGTGTCCTGCACGTTGTTCTTTGTTTCTTTCTGCTTTCAGGAGCTGTTTCACTGCACACCCAGTCAAACCCAGCGCTTGGGTAGCCCATGCTTCCTGTGCCTGCTGCCCTGTTAGACCTGTTGCTGCCTCTGCCATCATTGCCACTGCCATTGCTGCCTCTGCCAGCCCTCTGCCCCAACAGGCTTCCCCTTGACTCAGACCCAACCTGGTGTGAGGAGTAGGAAGGTGTGGAAATGTTTTGGAGGAGGAGATTGGCATAAGAAATCATCACAAAAAGGAGTGGTATTCATAGAATCATAGAATCATAGAATCTTAGGGGCTGGAAGGGACCTCGAGAGATCATCTAGTCCAACCCCCCTGCCAGAGCAGGGTCACGCGTCACGAAAAGGAGTGGTATTCGCAGGAGACTGAGGTAGGTAGAAGGTGGGTGGCTGCTTTACCTATTAGACAGGGCCTCAGCAGGATGTGCAGAGCTAAAATGGGACAAAGATAGGAAAGAAATAGGAAATCAGAGTGGAAATAGACAGATGGATCCCAAACTGAGTCTTGGAGAAGAGAGGGCAGACTGTTGTTTATCAGGAGAGGACAAGAGGCACCACAAGCAGAAGGGTGGCACAGTCAAATCAGTAGGCAAGAAGGACTGGCAGTTAAACTGATGGGTTCTTGCATGGACAGATACGTGGCCGTCGCACAAGGAGCTGTGTTTGCGTTAGGGCAGGTATGAGATGACTGTGCGCCCTGCAATGCTCAAGTATAAACTTCTCTCTCTCTTTGTATAAAAGCTCCAAGGATATCCCAAACACAAGACCCTGCGTTTCAGATTTTTCTGTTTAGTCTGTGGACTATAATTTAATCTAATATGACAAAATATTTGTAAGCACACATTTGTTTTGCCATGTGCATGTTTTACTCCTGATCCGAGGCAGAATTGGCATCTCGCTTGTGACGCTCTTGCTTCAAAAGAAAGGGGAAAAAAACCCTCCTCTGCAGCACTGGCCTGATCTTTTGCTAATCTACTCCGATCAGGTTTTATGACCTGGGGTCACACTAATCCCCAGTGGTCATGTAGTTACTATAGTTTCCCTGCTAGAACAAGGTTTGTGCGCTGCAAAGCGATGCAGCGTCTGTTCCTGGCCAGGGTAATTCTGGATGGCAGCGCGGGCCCCGCTCCGACCTCTCGGCCTCCTTTGTAAATAGACTCGGTGACTCTTTGAACCAGGCAACGCCCCTTTTTCCGCTCATTCAGCTCTTTCTTCTTTCTCTCGCACGACTCTCGGGGGGGTTTAGTGCGGTTCTGGACTTACTGGGACTTTCGGGTTTGAAGTTGCAGGTTAAAAAAATAAAAAGGGGGAAAGGAAAAAAAAAAAGTTTGCTCAGATTTTGTCTCTCGCTTCATAAAACAAATGGTGTTGCTCTAGACTTGCAGATAAGTATCTTCCCAGGACAAAGGTTACAGTAAAACTGTGAAACCATGTAACTAGCAAACTTTACGGATTCAGTGGATGGACTACGGGTGCAAGTATCAGTAGTTCAGCAATGTTTTAAAAGCTCGGTTTCTGGGGGTTTTTTTTCCTTCCCAGTTCACCTCCACATGCCTCAGTTTCACCATGTGTCAGATAGGAATAATGACAGTTTTTGCTTGCTTTATAAATCACCGGTGATTCTTAGAAGACAGGATAATGCCATATTAATTAGTTTGGGACAGGGTGAGATAAAGCCCCAGAGATTCCTATCTGCTGGGCTTATCTTCTAGCGAACAGATAAGCTTTGAGCCTGTTTGTTTGTTTGTTTTATGCTGTTGAAAAGGAAAACTCCATCAAAAAGTGTGATATTGCTTATATAAATGCTGCCATGACTCTGCTGGTGACAGACTGTTACTAGAAAGCCACAGAGCTCCTAGAGTTCAATTGAAGTTGGATTGAGGTCTGATCCATTGCTTTGAATTTACATTTACACTTAAATTCATTGATTTGAATTGCACCGAGAAAATAAATTCTCAACTGGGGTGCAATTTCCTTGTGTTGTTCTTACCTGCAGGAGGAAGAGCTGAAGGGCTAGTTAAGGAATAAGGCAGGAGTGATGTGGTGACTGACTATTTTACACGAAGGCCCCATTTGCTGCTGGGCAGGATCTCCACACGTGCACATTCCCACCCTCCACCTCTGCCCTGGGACCTGCAGAGCTGGGCAATGCCTCCTCCTGGTTTGTCTGCTCTGCAACTGGAGGATGTCGGTCTCCAGAAATGTCAGCCCATGTCAAGCTGCTTTCAGCAGCTCTAAATTTTGCTAATGGCGTTAATTTACTTTAAATACTTTTCCCCTTTCAAAGTCTCTGCCCTTTGTCAGTAGGAAGGGACTGGCCTCCTTTTGAGTTTGAAATGGGGAAACCTTTCTGCTCACTTGCCAGACGAGCTCTACCTTGGATGTAGCAAATGCAGTTTGATATCTCTAGCAGACTGTCTCCTTCTCTGTGTCTCTTATCCTGTAAACCCTTCTCAACCTGGAGGCAAAAGCTGAAATGTCACAAAGTAGGCAGCTGCTTCTTCCTAAAACACCTGTGAGTCATTTCCCAGTGGGCATGAAGATGAAGATAACCTGGAAGGCTTGCAGGGACAGGCTTCATTCATCACCTCACAGTTCCTTGCTAATGTGTTTTAGCCCTCCCAGACACTTTTTTCGTTGGTCTTACAAAACATTTCAAACTTCTTGTCAGCCAAAAGGACCATGTTGACCACTGGATATAGGAGGAAGCTGGGGTTCAGTTAACATCTGACCTGAATCTTAAACTGGTGTGCATTTAAGCTGTTTGTCAGCTTTGATTTCAGCAAATAATAACAGCCATTCTTATTTCCATTATTGTAAAAGCAGCTACTGACATGGCATGTTGGATGCCTGCCAGTTCACAAAGTGATATTGTTGTATGTTGTCATTTCAGTTATGCAGAGTTACCTTTCAGTAATAATTACACAACACTATCTGTGATACAGAGATAATTGCTTAATTGTTTTTAATATCTTGAGAAAAGTTCCACAGTAGTCCTAGATGTACCAGAAATATGCTGTTTGTTTAAAATAAGAAAGGACATTATACAAAGAGATTTTCTCTCCTCTTTCCAACCCCCCCCCCCCTTTTTTTTTTTTTTTTTTCGTCTTCTGAGGATTAATATAATAAACCCTGCTCTTTTGTTTTAGTGTATTGTAGCTGAGCCGTCTGCTGGAGAGAGTGAAAAGAATTTAGGCAAAAGAATGAAAAAGGCTGGATTGCTTAACTGTGAAGCACGGCCAGGCTGATATAAGATGCCACTGCCTACTGCATCTCCAGGCTGCAGCATCAGGCTGAGGGTGTGCTAAGATACAATTTGCTTCACTTCATGGGGCTTGAGGGGTTCTGGTTTATAGCTGTGTTCTACCCACAGAAAATTCTCTCATGTTGCTCATGTTACTCATATTTCTTTTCCCTATGTCCTTGTATTGTCAAACACACCCATGTAATTAAATAGCAGAAAAAAACCACAAACAAAACCCTTACCCCCTGCCCCCCTCCCCTTATTTTTTTGTGTATTTGAGGTTGTGGGAGTGCACTCTTATGTTTTCCAATTATTTGCGACAAGCACAAAGGCTAGAGATATATTTGTTTGGAAACAATCTATTCACACTCACCCCCCCACCCCAGAAATGAAAGCTGAATAGCCCATCTCATTATCTGGGTGGAATGTTTGAAGAAAATCCTGGAATAACATGAGAATTACTAAAACTGGGTAACAAAAAAGAGGTTGGTACTCAAGTTCATGACAAAACACCTGTTTTTTGGTGTGAAGGCCCTGACAAGCAGTAACACACCAATGACTTGTAAAGCCTGCAACATGGTTAATGTTCTTACAGGGGAAGTCAGGTAGAAACAGGAATATTTTTCAGAGTTTTGTTTTGTTTGTTTTGTTGTGTTTTTCTTTTTTAGCTTGCATTGCATTATTACTCTCTCTCAACAGCTACTGTGCACAAAAACTGAGCTACAAGCTTTGTGGCTTGTTCAAATGTTTTCACTTAACTCTTTGTTAAGTAGTCATTTGGTAAATAGTTCCCCTCATTATTTGATATTCTTTGGTGATGCACTCAGGAGAACATGTAGCAACAGAGCAAGCACATTATAAGGCTATTAATTGTTTATTTCTGAAGAGGCCTAATTTTTTTTGATATTTATTTCTTAAGCAAGAACTACTGTGTAACATGTGAATAAAAGAAAATTCTCTAAAGTACGAGTAAAATGACAAAATGTGGACATCATTCCTCTTTAACTCTTTTGCTTTAGTCATAAACCTGAAGATGCGTTTAAGTTTTAACTTTTCTTAATAGTTTGTACATTTGGGGAACATGTACTGTAAATCAGTTATTCAAATGAATAAATTAAATGACAGTGGGTTTGAGTTCTACCTCCTGTAAAGTTTTTTTGTGTTATAAAGCTCAATTTCATTTCCCTCAATGCTAGTATCTTTGGAATGCGTTGCAATGTGGCTTCAAATATTTTATGAAATAAGCCATGATTTTAGTTCCTAACATAAATGAACATGCCATTCCATAACTGAATGTACTCGTTTGCCACAGAAAGAGTTGTGTTAAAGAATAATATAATAAATACTTTTTGCTATGGAGAATTGCAAAGGCTTACTATATATTTAGAGTTGTCTATTTAGTTCCTTTATTGCTTAAGAACAGAACATAATAGGATTATGCCAAAGCTAAATCATACCTGTCCACACAGAAAAAAGGCTTTTAAGGCTTTTTTTTTTCTTTCTTTCTTTTTTTTTTTTTTTTTTTTTTAAAGACTGAATATTAATCAACATAATATAATACTATATATTTAGAGTTGTCTATTTAGTTCCTTTATTGCTTAAGAACAGAACATAATAGGATTATGCCAAAGCTAAATCATTCCTGTCCCCACAGAAAAAAGGCTTTTAAGGCTTTTTTTTTTCTTTCTTTTTTTTTTTTTTTTTTTTTTTTTAAAGACTGAAGATTAATCAACACAATAGTAATTATTACTTCCCACTGCTGAAAGATTTGATTTTTCCATCATCTGAGTGGTTTCTGAATTGAAAGAGTTGGCAGATACATTGACTAAGAAAAGATTTTAAAACGCTGAAGTTTTTGCTGTAGCTGATGTAGCCTTTTTCTGTATGTGGAAACTTGGGCCACTTTTGCAGCTCTACTGACAAAGACCTTCAGGTAGGTTGTGATTTCCTCTGTCAGCACAATTGATGTCAAAGTAGTGTGTCCAGCTGACAAAACTGTGGTCCCTATTTCCAGGGATTCTTTGTCCCTGGAAAACACTTATTTTTTCAATGGTGGGGACTGCTAAAAGGATGAAAAGATGACAGGTTTAAACTGTCTTGTGCATTCTTTCAGACTCAACCTTATGTTTGCAGAGAACAGTGAATCTGATGATGTTAATAAATATTCCCTTTTCCTGTCCCTTTCACTTCTGAATTAGAGAGTCTTGGGGAAGGGCAATAGGAAGTGTGAAATAGAAAGAAGTGCATAGGAAGAAGTAACTGAACAATGCCTGAATATAACTTAATTTCTAACACTGCATGTGTTTTGTCTTTTTTAGGTTTCATATCACGTATCAACAAGATACCCATCAAAAAGAGTTATAACAAATAAAATAATTATGCAATGAAATCACAATTTACAAAGTACCTACTGTGTGGGAGGGTGAAGGAAGGGGATAAAATTTTATTGGAGATGAGGCTTGCAATTTATTTTGCAAGAATTAATATGGAAGAGTCTTCATCAGTTATGAAACACAATTAAGTTTATTAAATAACAATAACTTGTTATTGCTTTTTATCTATATTACCTGTGAGAGTTTTCTATAAGCATTTAAACTGATCTACAAGATGCAGGGATCTCTCACTATTTAGTTACTCAAAGCCAGTGCTTGTGACTCCAGAAAACACATGGACCACTTCTAGAGTGCTATGCAGTAAACGTGAAGTATTGTTAACCTTTGAAGAAGCCTTGGCCTGGCATTATCACTTATCTTTTTTATAGGGTCTGCTATGGAAACCTTCTTTATGATATGAGTAATGATCCACCATTAAGAATGTCCTGAAAACTCAGGTTTCCTCTGCTGAAAACATATTGTCCGGGAGTGGCACAGAAAACACTCAACTGCAGTAATCACGTTAGATCAAGACCTGGCTGCATAATGGTAAGGTTTTCTGCAGAAGAGGAAAGGTAAGGTTAGGTTGTCTGCAAAAGACATTTGCAGGGCAGCAGCTTACTGCTTTCTGCCAGGAATATCTTGTTAATCAGCAGAGAGTGTGGCAGTGCATGCCAGAGAGGATGCTCAGGACTTAAGAAAAATTGGAGAATAATTAAAGGCTTTTGACCGTCTTGATCATCTCATCTTTTGCAACAGTGCAGTCAGAAGAGGGTGGTCCTGTGGAGGGGGCTTGATATGCTAGGCATGGCTGCATCAGCCTGCGTGTTTGGCAGCCACCTATACAGGGATTGCGTCTAGAATGCGGCACAGTCAAAGTAATAAAGCACATTGCCAGTGGTGGCCCTTCACTTGTTAGCACTAGAAAAACCTAGTCTGTTGACCTCAGAATATCACCCACTAATTGCAAGAGTCTTCAGTTTCTGGGGAATCATATGCCCAAGCAGAGAAGAAGAAATGGAGAGTGGTTGGTGGTGTCTTGCAGTAAATTGTTCATCCCCATTACCAGGGTGGTTTTTCCATTTCATTGCAAACTTTCATCCTTTATGCGGCCTCCTAATGATTTCCTCTAATGACATCAGTCATGGTAGGTTTTCTTGTAAGCAATTGAGCTTGTGTTTCAACCCACTGTATCATGTTGAAGTATGCAAAAGCTAAATGAACATATGAAAGAATTATGCAAGACCATGAGGACAGAGGAGAACTTTCCTCAGAAACTGTACTTTGTGAGAATCTCTAGGGCACTGCAGGTATACAGGGTTAGGTAACAAGTTTTATTCTCAACAGTTCTTCTGCGATTAGACTGACAGTTACAATGTGAAAAAGTTCAGGCCTGGGTATCCTTTGGCTGACAGATGGTCCTAAATGCATGTTTCTGTCTGTCATTCTGCCATGACTTTTGCAGAGATATGGTCAACACACAGACACACGTGTGATGTGTGCTGTACTTGGCATTGCTGTATGAGCTAGGCTGCATCTGCAGTCTGTCCTGCAGCATAATTCAAGTCTGTGAAGCTTTCTGACGAGCCCCTTGGCTCATTCCTCTTGTTTATGTTTGCTGTAAAAGTATCTAAGGAACTTCTGTGAGATGAGGTTCATGGTGTGGCTTTTGCTCTCCTCCACTCCCACTGCTTGGAGCTCCAGAGGTTCTGATCAAATTCCAAGTTTACTGCAGCACAGAGACTTTATCAAGAGAAAGCATGCTGTATGCAAAGCATTTTGAAGAGCCCGCTTATGAAATGAGGTTTGACTTTCTGTGATATAAAAAAAACCCATTAAACCAGAATTTAATATATCCTGGGAAATCATATTTCACAATCTAACGCCTGGAGCCCTTTTCTTTTGAATATGAGGATCAGAATTTGGATCTCTCTCATGGTTTGCCTAAACATTTTATGTTAAATGACAGTAAGTTAATAAGTACAAAAATAGTGGGTGGCTAGCTACCGTTTAGCAGGCTAATACTTTGTCTAAATGGGAAAGCTGTTGGTATAAGATAAGGAGCAAATTTAAAACAGTAAAGCTAAATCAGTGTAGCCACATCTTGTAGACACTCCTGTTCTGGTATTTAACTAGATGGGGTTATTTTGGCTTACTCTTTATGAAGTCTTTTAAATAGTGAGTCTTATCCTGCCTTATCGTGGAACAAAGGTCTATCCACGTGAGGGAGTTGTGCTAACGCATCTCTAGCTGCTCAGCCATCTTGGTAGGATTGTTTAAAGCTTTTGAGGCAAGGAGAGCTCCTGAAACTGTTGCCAAGTGACTTACTGAAAAGAAAAAAGTCGACATGTGCTAAATGTGCGGTGACTCCTTCGATAACATGTGATAGTGTGGAACAATGGAGTGGGTGACCTCGATAAGAATTTCCAGTAGCTTTGCACTGAGGGAAAGGAGCTATGATAGCTGGGCAGAAAGCAGCTTGTCACAGCCTGATGAAATGGCAGCATTTGTGAAATGAAGGGAGGGGAATGGATGCCTTCCACCCGAGCCAGTAATGGGCTGCTGAAGCCAGGGTGGAATTATCAAGTTGGGACACTGCTGCAAAAGCTACTGTGTGAGCACAGGCTGCTCCTCCTGCAAAAGGAATGGTAGGGATGGTAGTGAGATAATGTCAGACAAGGGTGATATTAGCGGCTGTTATGGATGTTTCAAAGAGCTTTTAAAAATACGGGTAAAAACACACTGTAAAAGAGTTTATACTATAGTTGCCCTCATGAGGAGAGTGTAGTATCTCTGCTTGTCATACAGCAAGACTGTACATAACCTGACAACCTCTGTTGTCAGATGATACTGTACAGGATTGATAATAATTTCACATGCTTTACTTAGATACGAACCATGCAATCCTCCTCATCCTAGCAATTAGCTACAATTAAGTCTTGAGTGGTTTCTTTAGGGAGAAAAAATGGAGGATGTGTATGTCTGGGATTCCACAGTTTACAAACAATACCTATAAAATCCTGAATATGTTGTGCATCGATCAGCAGGGGAATGTTTCTTTAGCTTTTCAGAGGTCTCTGTTATTTTTTTCCCAAAGTGCTGGCACAAATCCTTCTCTACTGTCTATTGATTATTGTGCTTTGCTGATGTTCTCTCTCATATATGCAAAGCACCAGCAAACACCATGCAGCCTGCAGCTTTGCTCTTTTCTACCTGACATGCATATGTTTGCATTTAAATCCCATGTAACACTCCTCAGGCTGTGTCTGGTTTGATTCCCATTTGTGGATTTTTCACAGAATATTTTGCTGGTGGTTCCTATCACCTGGGTTTCCTATTTCGTTGAGTAGTTTAGCTGCAATCACCAGCTTCAGTGGGCATCCCAGCCATGCAGTAGTATGGTGTGACTGTTCAAGGTGAAAAGAGGTGAAAAATTTAGACGACGAAAACACTTGAAGGCCTTGCCTAGACTAGGCAGAGAAATGTCATGTCCTTGATTAGGGGTAGGACAATCATATGATCACAGGGGAGCTGATCTTTGACAGAGACTACATAGTAACAGTATGCAACCATTGCAAAATTTACCAGACCATACCAGTACTGCTCATGGGTATGACAATGAAGGGGCGTTTAGGAAACTTTCCAATTCTCTGCACAGCATTGTGGGATGGTATAAAAACCATTCACTACAGCTTCGTATCTGCTCCTCTTTGACGGGCTCAATGGGACTCTGCTCAGAAAGAGAAACCTCAGTCTGCTGTTGCATATGTATAGATGAATTATAAGATTGTGATATCAGAGTGCTGCAAGGATTGAATGTTCATGCCATGGTGCTGTCTTGGCTGACTCTGCAATATACATCAGCAGATAAAAACAAAGTTGCATTATAAAAAGCAAACTAATACATTTTCCATATTTTTTTATTTTCAAACTGCCTCAAGAAGGTCTAAATTATCTGAAGTTGGCAGGTTCAAGTGTGACTCAACTCATTGTTTTCATTCTCTCCTTTTGGCAGCCTTCAGTAATTCCAGATGTTATTTCTCTAACCACATGGAAAAAATCTTATTAAAAAAAAAAAAAAAAGGGAGGGCTGGGGGAGATGTGGGGAGAAGAGATAGAAACAGTTTTCCTGCATTTGGTGCATTTTTAAAGCAATGATGATATGGCATAGACAGTGATCATGCACAGCAGGCACTAAGGGTAGCTGGAGGCATGCCCAGGAGGAGACAGCCCCAAGATAAAAGGCTCTGTATTATAGGGGAGAAATGAGAAAAAAAGCCAAAAGCAGCTAGTTAGTTCAATAAAATGGAGTTCTGTCATTCTAGGACCCATTTGTTGGGAATTGTAAGGGCAGGCCAAATGGGAAATTTACCCTGAACTGACTATACTGAGGAAACTTGGAGAGCTATAGTATCATTTCAAAGACAGAATGAATGTTTTTCTTGCACTGTGACCATGGGGAAATATATAGTTAACTGATAAATAATACCTTGCTCTGAACAGAAGGTTTCATGCCTGTTTGGATGGTGTGTTTTTAGAGCACATGAATCTACTTACTTTTCTTGGCTCACCTGACATTGCTCAGCATAGGGAGAAATGGAGAAAGCGCTTCCTAATTTAATATATAATATAGGCTTGTATGTATATTGTGGCAGTACTGCTTCATGAGGCCAGCCCAGCCTCTCCTTCTGCAATTTTGAAGTCTCCATCAGGATCCAGGAAGACCTACCTCCTCTGAGCTGAAGGGACTAAAGGGCAACTCCTTTCTGCAGTTCCCAGCCCAAGGTGACAACAAAAAGTGGTGGACTGAATCACACTGCGATAGTGCCTTTTGACAACATGGGATAATCCTTGGCTGCAGCAAAGCTGAGCTCCCAAGCTCTCGTCCCACCAGGAGAGAGCCCTCACGGCGTGTTTATAGCCCCCCCTCTGGGCCCAAACTGCACCTTGTACTGATGGTCGGTGGTTTGTCTTTCCAACCCAGCTGGATGCTTGAGAGCATAAGCATGTGAACTTAGGACCCTTCAAATTTAGGAAAATAATGCATAGTGCATAGATCATCACCCACGCTCTCTGAGCTATCATGCGAGTACCAACACTTGTTAATGAAAGCTGGTCCAGTGAATACACGTATAGCAGCAGGCTCAGGAGAAAACACACAGGAAGAAAAAGCAATTTGCTTTCCAGAACTGTGAGTTTTCCCTCTTAAATGCAGCTTTTACATAAAGGACCTCATTGACACCTCCTTATAAGACCAAGTTTTGTAGTTTTCTCACTCTTAGGGGGAAAAAAGAAAGCCCTTTCAATGTGAAAAGAAAGGCCAGCCTGCATCTAATTGATTGGCTTGCCATGGTTTACTTTTTTTGCTGATGTTACTTCCCACCCTCCCCCACCCCCCACAGTGCACAAGATGCAGCAAAATGGTGTGGTGCTAGCAAAAAAGAGAAGGGTTTTCTGTCTGGAGGTGGTTCAGTAACTGAGAGGCCAGAGAGGAAAAAAGAAATGCTCTGTTATGTCGCTGTTGGTAAAAGTGAGAAGTGTTACTGGAAAATATTTTGTTTTGAGATTAGTTGGTGGTAAACCATGACTAATACTCATTGTGCCAGTATATGCTTGCATTTGGGTTACCAGGTCTCCCTCCTGCCCCCCTTGCCTGTTTTCTGTAGCTGATGGAGCCTGCTAAAACTTGTACTGTGAAGTCTTCAGTGCAGGGACTACTTCGAGATTGTTTGCACATTGTGGGGGCCCTGGCTCAGGACTAAAGACTTTGGGCATTATGATAGCAAAAATAGTAAATTCAGTGGTGGTTCTTGGTTGCACTGACCTTTACAGCATCTGGGTCACTTCAGTTTTGGGACTCTGGGGACCCAGAGCTGATGTTGGGTTTCATTCAGGGAGTGGAAGCCAAGACTCCAGTCATGTTCATTGTGAAGTTTTCAAAATGGAAAACAATTGTTGATTCAAGTCCAAGACATTTTCTGGCTCTGGTAATCTTGTGTTCAGCATGATCACAATTAAATACATTCAGTATTGGTTTTAGGGGCTTAGTGGGATGCATTGTGTTAGAAGCAAGGGAAAACAATGCATTTGTTACTGGTTTTTGTTTTATTTTAGGCATTTACTTACTTGGGGTTCTCTGGTTTTGTGGATAACCCTGAAGATCTTCTTGCAAAGCTAGCACTGATTGCTTCACTTTTCAGTAAAAATAAAAACAAAAATGAAAAAAGGCCACACATATCTTTTGTCTCCTTCAGGTATTCCAGAAAGAACTTGCCCTACTAAGCCGCATCTGGCAAATTAACAAAAATCTGCATCCCCAGATGATCAGTGATAAGACACTGTGCTGGGAAGTGATGTGATGATGCAATTACTAACAGCTAAGAAGTGCTTGTTCTAGTACTGACTCTTGGTGACCTACACTGGACCAGATACAGACAGGACTGCTACAGTCAACAGCAGCTGCAAGGTCATAACAGCATACATTTTCCAGAGCATATAAAAGCCTGCTGGAAGGATTCAAATGAAAGGAAACATACTTGACAGCATTGCTTCTAGCTTGGGTTATTTCCTTTTGTGTAGTGTAGGGAGAGGACACAAGAACTATGCTGCTTGAAAGGAAGACCTGAGTGTCCATATGGAAAGGATTGATTTTGTTCTGTTCCCAGGGCACTGTTTAAAAGAGGTGTTTGTATACCTTGGTAACACAAGTTAAAATAAACCATTAAATATTCTGGGTGTTCAAACTCCTGTTGCATGAGACAAAGTACAAGTACACTGGGGAAGTCAAATGTGTCTACCAAACTATCGGACCAAGCAGTCAGGCAAGAGCTGCCAATATTGCTGCTGACGGTATTTTTTCCTGCAGGTTCAAATACTTGCGGTCTTAAAAATCTCTATGGAGGTTTTAGACAAAGGTCCAAGCTTTACTGAGTTCCCACCCTTTTATAAAATCCTTTTTAGAGGAAAATTTAAGAAAAAATACTTTGGTTTTAAGTCCTGTTGTCTGGCTGACTTATCTTAAAGAGCAAGTGTTTGGTGTACTCTGATTCAACCTGATTCTCTGTACTTGGTTTGTAGATAGCTGTTTGCTTCAGTAGTGATCCAGAAGAACCACCACTTGGTGATTAATGAGTGATCCTTTTAAAAAGTAGCTAGCTGTCATTTTCCTGCTTCTTCTCCAAGTGCTGGCAAAGTCTAATATCTCTTTTTGTGTGTGTATGTGTGTGTACAAAGCAGCTGTAGGCAGCAGCCCCTCAGTTAGACAAATGGTTTGACTAGAGAACAAGGTTTTGTAATCTGCAGGATCTGGCAAGCTTTTTTGTGTCTTTCATTCATGGTGTAGTGATGAAGAGAATGCTAGCATGTCACTTGTGAAGTATATGTAAATAGGGTATGTGCTTTCTTTAGACTGTGGTTAGACCATTATAAGAATCAATACCATGTTACTTAAAACCATTAATTTGCCTTTTAACTGCTGTCTAAGATTATTCTTAAGAAGAAAGAGATGAGTGTACTTGGTTGTTCACCCACAGGGGAAGTTGCCATCATTTGTACATGAGGAGGTAGGAGGATCAATAGTCCCAAGTACAGAACAGATATTGAATTGGTTAGCATGCAGCCTGAAGATTCCTGAGGCCTGTGGTAAGTCTATCAAATGGGACAGCACTCTATTTTGAGCCTTGATGTAGCTCTCCTTATTTCTTGCATTTGTGGAATGCTGATCCCCATCAAAAAGTGGAGGGACCATAAGGAAGATGGAGTCATTAAGAAAGTAAATGCTAAGTACATTTTTACAGGTGATAAGGTGGAACGTAGTCAGTTTATACACAAATGTTAGAGGCACAGGACTGGCCCTTTGAAAACCTTAAGTTATGCAGAGACCAGTGTTACCAAGTCCTAATGAGTATGGAGGTTGGATGGAGACTTAACAATTGCTTTAGTTTCTGCATTCAGGGGGTGCCTGCTAGTAGTAAGATTGTATGAAAGCCATTTGACTATTTCTGACAATAATTTTGAAATACCTGACATTTTCAGTAGTTTTCAGTTGACTCAGGCAGAGAAGTCTTAATTATGAAAGTGTGTAACAGTAGCAGGGAAGCGCCACACAGCAGTGAATAACACTCCAGCTTATAGTGACTATTAAGCAGGGTGATTTTAAACAGAAGGAGAAAAGCGCAACACTGGGAAGTGCCCATGACCACTGTAAGGCTGAAGTGTTGCTTCTGTTATCCTGGGGAGTAGACAAGTCCAGTCAAAGGCAAGTTTGTGACTTGAGAGACAGAATGAGAATTTATGAAGCGGAAGACGCAGAATAATTCTCACTGGTCAGACTCTATGGGGCCAATGGAGGTGTTGAGCAGTGCTGAATTTTGAGACTTGCAAGCTCTAGCCTGTCCAGTATCTGTCATTTTGCTGCAAATTGTCAGCAGCCATTTCCAGTGGCAGCAGGTCTTATCTGTTCCAGCAGAGGCAGAAGGCATACGAAGAATGGTTGGAAAGTGGAGCTCTGCTTGGAAATCTTTGCCTAATTAATAGGGAATGTAATAATCATATAAGAACAGCTCCCATTGTCCTGTCTCTGGCAGTGGTCAATAACGAGCTAAAAGTGTAGGACAGACTTAGTGATGCTTTTTAAATGTACTCTGAGTTTTCAGTAGCGTGTTGCACTCTGGAGCCAGAGGTGATATCCTTGAGGTTAGTAGCCCTCGATGGATAGAAGGTCAGTGATGTCCACCTATTGTGCTGGTTGAGTGGTGGGATGTAACAAGGCTGATGGGACTTATTGCTGCTGACACCTGCAGATCCTTGTGAGAGAGATCTTCACATCTGTCTTTCAAGTGGTTAGGATGACCACTTAGGTATTGTAGGAGACGGAGACGTGGACTTCTAAGAGGCTATGGTATGACTCAGTTGTTGTACTGTGCAGTCAGGATCATAAATAAATAAAACCACATCTCTTAGAAATCTTAGATCTGAGTAGTTAGTGACCAATGCAGTTTGTCTAACTGCAACTGTGTCTCATCTGAGCATTTGTAAGAGGAAGCAACTCAACCCAACTAGGAACTTTCAAGATCAGACCCATACTACTTGTGCTACTAGTAGATGATTTAATCTGCGTACGAGACTTTTATTTTGAGCGAACTACACTGGAATAACTGCTTCAGTGATCTCTGTCTGCCTAATACTGTTGCTTTTTATGACAGACAATGTAGGTCTTCCTGTTTACTTTCCCAACCAACAAGTCAGTCAAGTAACCTTTTAGGAAATACTGCAGGTCACTTCTGAAGCATGCCTCACTGCGTGGAAACCTTTATTGCTGGGATGAATGATATTCTTAGATATTCATGGGAAATAAACAGCAATAATCCTGACTGGAGGTGTTGGCAGAATGAAGTGTGAACAGGAAGAGATTAAAGATAAAAGACAATCTCAGGAGTTACCTGTAGTTCTCTGTGTTATTATAGGTGTGGCTGGAACAGGTCACAACACAATGTAGCACCTGCCAACAACAAAGCAAATCAGGATCCAAAGTTCTCTCCTCTCCCAGGCTGGACCCATGTATCACCGGGCTGATCACACTGAATACAGTACTTGGTGCTTAACACATGCTTTTTTAGCTTTGGCTGTGTTTCAGGATAGACAGAAACATATGCTATGTGTCTTATAAACCAAGTTGTAGTGACTCCTAGATTAAGCTTCCAAAACACTTAGTGTTAAAATATTTATCTTCATTTTCATTATAATTATGCAGTGAATGAGGCAGGAGTTTAAGCAAAAACAGTGTGTGATCGTGTAATAAGGACTGTCTCACAATGACGAGGGAGGCAAATGATGGTTGCACCATTCCACCTTCATTACTGTATTTCTCAACCACTGTGAGTTTTGTGGGTTTTTCTATTTGGTTAGTTTTTTCACTTATAGTGCCGTTGACTCCTTTCCTGACAGATTTAGTGTAGGTTTTAAATAGTTTAGTCTAGTTTTAAATCATACTGTACATACTCTCTAATACAGAAGGTCATGCATATTATCTATGTGATTATCAAAGTATCATTGGCCGGTATCAATTTTTTATGTTTTATTTTACTATTAGTTCTCATTTATGAATAACAGGATGTGTGACAAATGTGGGCCATGTATTTTGTGCATGTTATTTTCTTCCATTTCTGAGTATACAAAGTCTGAATCCTTGGGCTTCGGAAGAAGAGACAGAAAAGATTTAAATAATAAATAATACTTAGTGTTTTAATGGAGCTCTCTGAAGTTACTCTTTCAGTTTACAGGCTGGAGTTGATACCCCTCCATGCCAATTATTTAGCTTGCCCTCCACCACCCTGACCTGTCTTCAGAGAAATCTAAGTCAATTCAGAAGAGAGATGTTTTCCTGTGGGGAGCAGGATGTGCAAGTCTTGCATAGGACATGCTCTTCCTGCAAATAGGTAGCCTTTATGTGGGACCTGTCATTTACATTTCAAATGATGTGGCCAAGAGGTAATCGGACTACCCCGTGTAATTAGAATATGCATATGTAGCAGATGAGTTCACAGATCTGAATCTGAGCATCCCTAAAACAGTGTTGGTGGTGAGAGGGGGGAGATGAAGGGAGCAGATCTTAGTGCTCCATAGCAAAACCCCTTCATGCTCAGGTCTGTCTCTGGTCCTTGCTCTCTCAGATGAAAAGCGATTACCACTCTCCCTTATTTATTCCTACCCTTTTCTTCCCCCTTTGTGATTTCTTTGTGCTACTGTTTGCATTTGTTGCCAGGTCTCAGCTTGCTCAGACTTTTCAATTGTTTGCCTTGGTTTAATCTTCTTTGAAAGAAGGATGGGCCCTGTATTGAGCAGTGCAGTTCTGGGCATTCTGCAGTCTGGGAAGTTCACTCTGAGGTGGTACTCACTAGCCAGAGCAACCAAATTTACCAGGAGCAGAATGTATCACTTATGCAAGTCTTATGTAAGATACTCGGCAGAACAATTTAGACATAATCATTGAGGTAAGAGGGTGGTTCCAGGATGTACCCACTGTTCTTAAAATATTAGCTCAACAAATCAGCAGTAGCTAAGCAAAAGGAGCAGACTAGTTAGCTAAGCAGTTTCTTTTTGTTGATGAGTCTCTCTAACGCGCTGCCCCACCCGTGATGAAAAAAGTCTGATCTCCCATCTTTCGAATTGCTGCAGAGAAATTTGCTTAGACACCAGAAATGTTGCTGCATTCCCTCACCTGGAGAGGGAGTAATTGTTTGGGACACACATGATTTGCAGTTCAAATTCCAACTCCTCCCTGGGTAGGTCTGTTTACTCTAAACTGCTGGCTGGGTTTGGGTCTAAGGGCACTCACACACAAATGGCAAACAGGTTTGACTTGACTGAGGACTTCACAGTGGGGAGGTTAGAGGCAAATTGCAAAGCCCCGGCAAATGAAAGACATGAAAAATGAAGCAGCCTAGTTATGTTTTAAAAGTCTGAAGTATCCAGCCTTTTGTTTCCTTTACTCATAGCTTTGAGGGGGAACTGGCTTAAGAGGAAAATAAAAGCGAGACTGCTCCCAGGCTGCCTCTCCAGTGCTTCCCTGTGTTGTTTCGCTCCTGCATTGCACAAAGCTAAGTGACTTTATCCTTGGAGCTGTCAAATCTGGAAAGGATTTGGACTGTCTGAACAATGACTAAACTATTTTTCAAAGTTTCTAGGATTAAATGTTAGTTCTCAATCATGCCTCCCAATCGTTTTATTACAGATATGCACATATGTTCTTCAAAAACACAGAACAAGAACCACATGAGTATATAATTGCTCATAAAGTGAAAATTTCCTTTGCTAGCACCTTTCAAAACAATTTTGGTGTTGTCTTTAATGTTAGGGCAGAATAGTCCTTACAGATGTAACCCAAACATCTGAATATATATTGCTGTAGAAGACACCTTTCACCAGCAGACAGATGGAAGCATTTCTGATGTGAAGGGAGGGAAAGGAGTCTGCAGAAAGAGGTGAGCTCTGACTCTCAACTTCAGAGTTCATAAAGGCTGTGTTTGCAGTAGCCCTGCCAAGCATGCACTATAGAAAGGCTTTGCACAGTTTCAGGGGCTCAGTGGAGTCATGGAATGATGGAATTGTCAGAGTTGGAAGGAACCTCTAGAGATATCTACTTCAACTCCCCCTCTAAAGCAGGATCCCCTAGCACATTACTCAGGACTGCATCCAGACAGGTCTTGAATATTTCTAGAGAAGGGGAGTTGACAACCTCCCTGGGCAGCCTGTTCCAGTGCTTTGTGACCTTCATAGTAAAGAAGCTCTTAATAATCTTTAAATGGAACTTTCTGTGTTCCAGATTGTGCCCAGTTCCCCATGTCCTGTCACTGGAAACTACCAAAAAGAGTCTGGCTCCATTCTCCTTCCACCCACCATTTAGATACTTGTAGGCATCAATAAAGTCTCCCCTCAGCCGTCTCTTTTCCAGGCTAGAGTCCCAGCTCTCTCAGCCTTACCCCATAAGAAAAATGTTCCAATCCCCCAATCCATGCCTGAGAGGGCTCTCATGTAGGCATGAGGTTATGGGAGCTGGTCAAAACACAGCTGTGAATCCTAACATTGTTGGACAGAACAGTCAATTGTTAACTCCACGCCTCATTTGCACCTGCTCTAAAAGAGCTCTACATCCCTGCAGCACCTCCTGGTGTTGCCCCTGACAGCACCTACACCTGCACCCCTCAAATTAGGGCCAGGGCGCACAGTTTTGTTAGGGAAATGGTGGTTTGGAAACTTTCCACTCTCAGATGTGAAGCAATATTGAGACAGCTTCTTTGGTTTAAAGGACATGGCATGTGAAATAAAATTAGGTGGGGATAGCACCCATATTATTTGATGTGAACCATAGAAAGCAACAAAAACCTTGAAGTTCTTAAGAATTCAGACAACTGAAGCTAGCTGAGTAGAAGGTGTGTGTAAAAAGCTATGTTTCCCAGTGTAAAATTTCAATTTAATTTGCTCCAAGTGTGTTCAGGTCTCTGTACCAGCCTTCAGTGAATGTTCCCAAGTTTTAAATATGCTATGTAGAAACTCATGACACATGAATCATATACAAGTTTTGGAAGTGAAATGTAAGTGTTCTTTCTACAACAATTAATATTCAGTGAAAAGAGCTGTGCTGGGTCCAGCACTGTTGCTATATTTTGTGTGTTGTTATTTGGAAAAAAGAAAATAAAGGGAGAACACGCAGGGACAGTAGCACAGGAAAGCCAACAGTCAAAATGCTTGTTAGATACATTGCTTTGAGAAAAGAGAGTGATCATGAACTAAGGGCTTGGAGTGGGAAGGTAAAAATACAGCCTGGGGCATGGTGTAATAAGGTAGATTGAGTCAAAACAGAAAAGTGATGCTATGAAAAGGGGAGGATCCTGCCCCCACATCAGTGTTTGTTCCTGGCTGTTGTGGTACTGACAGGTTGTTGTTTTTTTTCTTGGATGTTTTTTTCGTTGGTTGGGTTTTTTGGCTATTATTTGCTCTGTGAAAGGAAAAGTGAATGCCAGAGATTGTGCCCATGGGAGATGACTTGGCCACATGGCTGGGACAGAGGGTGAAGTAAGACACTCACTTTCTGCAGCTCTGAGCTGTTACTTTAGTGCTGGCTCAAGCTAGAAACCACTGAAAGGGGTGAGAGCAGCTGAGGGTTCATCTCTCCCACATCTCATTCCAGAAATCAACCTAGCAAGCAGGCGCTGCCAGCTGGTATTGCAGGCAATCCACAGGTACCTCCAGGCCCTTCCTGTGTATGTTTTGCTCTCTGCTGTTTATGTGCTGCTCTTGTGTTGTCCTCATGTTAGTTTGTGAGGCACCTACTGACATTTAGTGACATCAATAATGCTTTTATTTTAACCACAGAAAACCTGTGCTGTTGTATTCAGATTTGGAAACTAGTGGCAGAGCCCAAATCTAAGAGGATTGTAATTTTCTCTAGGGAAAAAGAAGGAAACTATAACTTCTGTGAGTCATTGCTGATATTCAAAACCATGTATTGTAAATGTTTCTATTAGGGCCAAATTTGTATCTATTCTGCAGGAGCACTGCAGGCCATCCAGCAGTCAAACCAGTATTTCTGCTGAGGAGATGGAGGCTCTTCTCCTTCAGAAGCCTTTCTTTTTTCTCCCCCAGTATGTATAAAACACACACAAAGCCAGCTGGTCAGATGGATTAGAAAGGACTTCACCACGTCAATGGGCACCCTTGTTTGTGTTGTTGAGAAGAGATTCTTAGTTAAGAAAGAAAGAAATGCCTCCTCTGTAATCTCCACTAACGAGGAGACCCTAGTGAAGTTTTTGTTTTTTAAAAGGCTTTGGCAAAAGACGCTTCAGACTCTCAGATTAGTTTATGTTTCCTCCCCCTCTCCACTTGATCCTTGAGGATTTGCCTGAGTCATGGATTTTTACTGGGCTTGTTAACTCTGCTGTTATTTTTTTTCAGCCAAGGGGATAAAGAAATCTTTTAGTGAGAGCCACTCACTGGGGATTAGCTGCGAGTGGACCGAACAGTGTGGTGGCTTCCCAGAGGGGCTGACCCCTGACTCCCAGCTCAGCTGGTGACTCATCTTGTGCCTCCTAGTTGAGGCAAGCTGAAGGCTCCCAACAAGGGTTTTCTCCATCCTCACCAATCTCCCTCCACGCAGTGATAGGCAGTGCAGAAGATGGCTCTATGTTATCACAGCTGCTGTTCTGCAAAACTGGGGAAAATGATAAAGTAGATAGAATATCAAAGGATGTGGTAACTGTTATTGGAAGGAAACCGTAAACTCTTTTACCACCTAAAGGGACCTGTCTGCTTTCCTGCTCTATACTTTTCAGAGCTGCCTTTCCAGCAGGGGTTTTCCCTGCACAGCAGTGATGTTTTAATTCATTGCAGAGTTGAAAGGTGGCAAGAGTAGTTTTTGGAAAAGTTTCTGTTATAGGTGGTAACTCTACCTGGTCCTGATGGTATCACAGATGCTGTGGTGGTGGCGGCAGCAGAGAAAGGTTTCAAGGGAGCCACTTGCACAAGCTTTAACTGCTGTATGAATTGAACCCATTTACTGTGGCTGAGAAGTCACAAGCAATGCATTTGGGATGCAAAGCACAGCAGGAAGAGAAGCCAAAAATTAAACTGAAACCTTACATGTATTGGAGGTCAGACTGTGTAAAGCTAATATGTAGATGAGTATCACTGAACAAATGAGTTATGCAGATTAACTCTGCTTTTGAGAAAATGGGTTAAATACTATACTATCCATTGCTTTACACAATCTTTGAAATCCTGGCTGTCTTACAAAGCAGTCAATGGCATCTTTTATCAGGTTATCAAGGGCTTGGATCAATTCATGATGAATAAGTGTCCAACCTACTCTATTGAAAGGTCTGTCAGTCATTGTAGTGTACCGATAGGTTTTCAAGAAACAGCTGTGGAGAGAGAACCTTTCCCTCCTAGCTATTGTTAGAGGAAAAGTAACAAATCGCTTTCATTGTTGGAAGGGAGTGTCAGCTCACACAGAGTCAGCTTTAGTGATGTGTGTTATTTTTTATGTGAATAAACTGGATGGAATTAGGTGAACCTCCAGTGTATTAAAGCATCACACCTTAAAATGGGATTTCCCAAGTCAAAGGAATTGAGCTCCAGTGCAACTTAGATAGATGCCCTGGCATGCGATGAATGTGGGAGGAGAGGAAACAGTGGTATTAAATATACTGCATGCATTTAAGTATATATGTATTTGATACATATTCACGTGCAAATACAAACATATAAGTGTTAGCTTTTTGCATCCCAGCTTTTCATTAGTAGTTGATTTCTTGTAAACATGGGTGGCAGAGGAATGCTCCTAGAGTCTTTATAGAAGGCTAGGAGCTGTAGAGATATTTAGGGAGGGTCTTCGTGTAGGAGGTGGGAGGGAAATAGGAAGATGTTGAGTAAAAATTTGGCAAGGAGCAGGAGTAATTAAGAAAAGGGGCAGGTGCTCTGCAATAAACACAGAAAGAGGAAGGCCTTTAGGATTAAGGATGTGGCAAACTTTGTGGCTTTCCAGTATCTCCTCTGTCACTCACTCTGTGCAGACCTGGTTTATTTCCAAGTTGTTTGCAGCTCATGAAATTCCTCGTCAATACAAGCAAGTCTTAAAACTGTTAGCCATTGGAAAACACAGAAGCTGCAGTATGCATTTCTCCAGCAATGGCAGCTGTCATGAGTGCATCAAACTTACCCCATAGCAAGCCAGGGCAAAAAGTATTAGAATAGGTTCAAAGTCTCCCTCTTGGCTGTCAGGGTCCTTACTGGCCCGGAGTCAGGGTTTGTGGCAGACTGCTGGGAGCTTGAGGAGGAGAGCTCGCTGCAGCTGGCGCTTTCACTCCTTGGCTGCAAAGAAGCCTTCTTCAGTCAGGGTCAGATTGCTGAAGGTACTGACCAGTTACAGCTCATCATGTCTCTTTTTGTAGTGGGGACACCTGGTGTGCTGTCCTCATTTTATTGCTCTTCTTCCCTGCTCCTGGCTGCCTAGTCTTCCTGGCTGGCAGCAAGACTAGCCCTTGTCGGGCACAAAGTAAAATGGATTCAACTCACTGGCCTGGAATAAAACTAATGTGACAAAAAAGTGAATTGTTTGCTTCTGGGTTAATGAACTTGAATCAGCCCAGTGCAGGCTCTGATGAACATTAGTTTGATGCAGGAGAGGGTGTGTTAACGTGACTGGGGTGGAGAGAAGAAAGGATAGGGTGGGAGCACGGGATGTGCTACTTTTGGCAATGATGAGCTAACTGTGAGGGTGACTCAACTCTGACATGTAACTTCCCCAAAGGGTCTTAATATGAGACTGTGAAACAGGAACTGCTTTAAACACGAGCTGTGCCATCGCCTGTCCCTATCATAAACAGCCAGTGGTATGTGTGCTAAAACTAGACATTACCCTGCACAAGCAGGACTCCCAAATTCATTCAGAGGGAGCAAAGCACACATGATAGATGTTAGCCACACTGTTAAATGCACTGCTGCAAGTCACTTGGGTACTGTAAAGGTGAAGGTTGTGTTGAAACTTACTTGGGGGGGTGAGAATAAGTAATGAAAATTGATTTATTCCCAGTCTACTTATAACCATCATGTAAACACCATCATCCTGAAGAAGAAACACGCTGTCTTTAGAATATGATGAAAAAGTGTTAATCAGAGGTTAATTTCTGTAGTCTGGACTTTCAGGGTATTCCAGGTTTCTCATTTATTTTGGTTTTGAAAAGCATTTATCATGGCTTGATTAAGGCTCATGTGACAAGCGTTTTGGAAGCTCTGTTTCACATCAGCTAGCCAGGTTCCTTTTAGTTTTGTTCCACTGAAGGTCAGGGCTAAGACCTTTGCCTCACAAGGTGACCCAAGAACTTAGGCAGAGAATTATGTTCTGATTTATTGAAAATATGAAGGAGAAAGTTTGCATTTCACAGTGTGTTCACAGCTTCAGCAACTTTGAACAATCAGGTCTCTAATGAAAATCAATAGTAAGTAGTATTAGTAAATTTTTTCCTTTAGTAAAGGAGAAACTTTAGATATTTAGTCTAAGCTTTTTGCTCGTATGTCTTCTCTTGTAATTTCATCCCCACATTTCATGCTTTTTTCTTTAGTTGAAAAACTTTAGTTCAAAACACAAAGCTAAAGTCAAGAGAGAATGAACATGCTGCTCTACCTGAAAGGTTTTCTTTGCTGAAAATACAAGGCCAAGCCATTTTCCTAGTAAAATTCTGTAGGCAGTGAATTGTGGAAGTTCAGATGGTGTGTGTGAGTCTAGGACCCTCTCTTCACCCCTTCCCAGCTTGCACCTGTTGTTATCCAAATGCTTTTTGACACCTCTGTGCTTCATTTGTGGCAGGAGAGATGCAAATGCTTCAGTCTTGAGCTGGCTGCCCAGGGAAGTGCAGGACTCTCACTACTCCTTTTGTAAAGGCTCTAGTGCAGTGCAGCGTGAATATGCTGGAGCAATCTGTGAGCTGGGGTTAGCCCACAGATAACTCAGGATTAACTAAGCCTGTTGGTACTAACCTGTCACCCATGGCAGTGAAATGGCAGTTGAGGACATAACGCGCTGAAGCATCATCACCCTTCAAACAGGTAGCAGCTCTTCTGCTGAAACAGGACGTCACACAAAGGTCTCTCAGCCCAGAGTGTATCAAGGAAGGAATGAACCATGCATGCATCTTTGCACTGGTCACACTTCAAGGGATAGCCCTTAAACTTCAGAAAAGAAACATGCATTTTAATAAACCAGCCTATCTTCAACACTCT
>NW_009954543.1:3048516-3060569 GCF_000747805.2 Chaetura pelagica
ACTCTTTCAACTTCGATGTAACAATTATTGGTATAACGGAGTAATTGGAGACATCAGAAAGAGCCAGATACCATAAAGTTGTCCTTGATGCAGTCGTTTATAGTGACGTCAGGATTTAATTGCCTCATATCCTCCTGTGGCTTCAGGAAACCTCAGGTTTGCACAGTTTAGTCCCATTTGAAGAGTCCATCAGGTCTTAGCAAGAGTTCTGCTCTGACCCGAGCTAGCTTTTAGCTTTCATATGTTATTGGTATTGACATTGTGATTTCTTCTTTCCTCAAGGGAAGCAATAGCCTTTATTCACAGGAGGGAGGACCCTGTGGAAACAAAGACTCTTATTTCAGGTTTTTCTTTTTAGTTATAAATGCCTTTGAAATATATCTGAAAATGCGGGATATAATTCAGATCAGCTGGACCATTAAATTCAGTGGATCATGCACAGAAAATTGTGGGTGTTCCTCATGTGTCGTCCAGATTTAAAAAAAATGTTCTTGGCTCTAACATGATTGTTTTTTGTGTGGACAGCAGTACTAACATTCTGTTGACCCCCCCACAGCCTGCTGCTAACCACCTGGAATTAAGTTATTTTTATAATTGGCATATTTTCTATAAGCAAAATGGTGCAGATTTAGCAGCTGGATGGAAATGCTTGGCATGCTTTCTGTGGTCATCCTTGATTGCAGTCATTACAGGGTAAGGCAGATGTGCTGCACACATGTGGTGTGTTTGCATCTTTCTGAAGAGATTGATGACTGGCCTAGGTGACTTACCAAGGCACAGGCCACCTAGTCTCCACATTGAAATCTTCCTAAAAGATTGATGTGTCCTGAAGCCAGAAATTAGCTAAATCTGTGTTGAACTCTGAAAATTCACAAAATCTGAACACAGAGTCAGTTCAATGGAACTTTTGAGTCTGGCAGATTGGTTTAACCAACGTTTGCTGTAAAATGCATTATGTACTGTAATATTCTGTTCCAAGTATCCTGAAGTTTTTCTTCAGTGCTGTTGGACAGAACTTCAGAGTGACAGTCTCGATGGGGACCCTTCAGTGTTTCTTAACATATCTTTGCAGATGCTGAAATGATCTGTTTGCCTTTTCTGTTCTACAGATTTCTTTCCATTTTCTGTTTTGTCTGAACTCAGGCAACTAAATAAAGAGAACTTTAGACTCACCTTGCCCTGGGCCTGCATACTTTCTGTGACACTCTCTAGGCTGTCACTTCACTCTTGGATTTCTACAGGAGGAAAGCAAATAATGGCTGACTGAAGTACAAGAAAAGGGAGAAAATTACTGTTTGATGGGGTTTGTTTGTTTGCATTTGTTATTTTTCCCCTCCCCACAGTCCACTTAGATTAAGAGAACTTTCCACTTTTTCTCATACAATAAATAAATTCTTGAAATGAGCAGGACCATGGTGGAGTCACAGCTTAGCATGACCTTGAATCCTATTGCCTCTGGAGAAGCTGATCCCAAGCACCATGGACTCCCAGAGGTCATGTTGGAGTGAGAGTCCCCTGAGCCTGTGACAGGGTGCCAGGTGCTCCATCCCAACAAGCTTTAAGTCCTTGTGCTCAACATAGCCAGTACGTGGTTTTGACTTTACTGCAAGGCCCTCAGTCTCTGACAGTTACACACATTTTCAGCAGCAGAATGGGGTTCAAATGATGTTAAAAGAGATAGTGGGAAGCTCACAACTGAGTGTCAGTGGAGTCTCAGTGGTTGTCAGCCTTTCTCAGTGTCCTATAACTGTTCTGGTGCAGGTGCAGACTAGCTTGTAGAGCTGAGTGTCTCAGGCACTTGATGTTTTGCTGGATATTATTTACCCATAATTTAGGCAAGGGACCAGGAGTCTGAGGGCCATAGACTGAGATAATTTCCTGCTTTCTCCATATGCAGCCAAAACTGTGCGTATGGTCTTCCTTTTGTGCAAAGCTCTAGGAAGCCTTTCAACATGGGTGCTGTTAATGTGATGGGGTTGGGATTTTACCCCAGGCATTTCTACATCACCTTGATTAAAAATGTCTGGGCAAGTCTTCACAAGCACTGTCCCTGTGCCACATTTCGTAGCACTGTACAGATGTTACACACATGAGGTGGCAGGAGGAGGAGGGTGACTTTCAGAGCAAGTATTGAGCAGATAGGCCTCAGGGCTACAGGAGCAGGAGCTCTCTTTGAATCTTCATTTTAAGTGGTAAAGTAGGGTGTTGCCTACTGGCCAACACAACAGGCACTTGCCCAGCACCCACTTTGAGGCATTGCAATAGTTGTACAAACTATTTTTTTTCAGCTATCGTCCTTCACAGGTACTTTATGCCTCTTCCTCCTGTGCCTTTTTGGCTGCCCCACATCTTGGTGGTCTCTGTTCTGTTTGGGTGTGATTCCTTGCATCCTCCTGTTATGTTAGGAAATGCCTAACCCATTACCTTTAAGAAATGTATATGGTAGGAAAGACATTGGTTTCCAAAGAAACAGCACAGAGATCCAGACCTGTTCATTCCTTGGCTTTTAGGTCTGGGGCTCTTCTTTGATCCAGCCCCACACATGCTAGGTCTGAACCTGTGCCAGTGTCTGATCTGACAATGTTTTGATTTGAAGAAACATGCCAGTGTTTCTTTGATTAGTTTTTAAATTTTTTTTAATTATTTTTTTTTCCATGAGAGAAATTAAACCTCAACGGTTTGAAGGGGAATCTTTTAACTATTTGGAACAGTTTCTATGATATGAAAATAGTGTGATTGATAGCTGCTGAAATATGAGTGACAGTCAGACCCTGGGCCTCATGTCCCTGTACTCAGAAAAGGACCTGAGACCAAGACAGCTGGGGAATTCTCCCAGGCTTTGCAAACCCCTACGTAAGTTCATTAGCAAGTAAAAGAAATGTAAGTCAGTTTAAATATAAAGCTAGGTTATGGTGGATAGTTTGAGAGATGCCCAGGAGAGAGCTGTCACAACCTTTCACCATTGACCTCAATTAGTTCCCTGTCTCCAGAGCGTGCCTGGTGAACCCCACACACTACTGGAAACTGCTTGGACAGACTACCTGGAGCAAGGAGATGGGCCACTTGTTCCTAGAGGTTTATTCACCCCCTTTTGTTCTGTTTGATTTTGGAGCTATTTTGACAATATTTTGGAGGCAGATTTTTTAACCTCTTGAAGTGTTACTTGTACCTAGCTTTGTTAGAAGGAAGAATTCTGCTCACTTGTGCTGTGTTTTGGTGAGTAGAAATTGTAGCATGGTATTACTTACAGCTTTCATTGCTGCCTACTCTTGACAGCTATTTCAGCTAAAAAGTACATTTTGAGAACCAAGTAAATTTATGTATATCTGGAAAATGAAGAGAGTCACTAAACAGGGAAGCCTATTGGTAAGATTAAATCCAATTATTTTTGGATCTCTGGTGTGCCAAGGTCATGGGAAGGCTTTGCAGACAAGAGTGTTGTATTTGTAGCCTGGAGTACACTTGGCAGTGTAATGAATTGCCAAAGAGGAAAGAAGCTGCACATGAGGCGAGAGGGGGTTGTCAGAGCATTCAACTATGTCTAATTTTTAGGTGCCAAACATAGTCTCTGCTGTTTGATGTTGGGATGAGGACTCCTGTGAGTAGCAGTTAATGTCTGGCAGTTGCTATTGTATTTGTACACGTCTGGGGAGTCCACAGTTTTCCAAGTATGTGCCCATTTGGTCTCTCTGATCTGCCCATCTCTCCACAGCCTCATGGTGCAAGTTTGTTTTCTGAATTTTTGCAGTTCAGGGTGGCAGTCGTGGAAGCTGGGACCATGCAATTCTGTGGCCTAGAAAACTGTGTTGGTTCATGATGGCCTCAGCTTTCTCTCTTAGTCAAGAGTCAGGATACGCTCCAGGTCAAGTTATTCATCAGTCTCAGCATTTCCTTACCTCCCATCTGCAATAACACCTGATTACTCCTTCTTTTGCACCAGCACCAATGCTCATGGAATTTTGCTGCACTCTTTCAGGGACCTGATTCAGCCAAAACATATCCTGAAAAAGAAGTTATGACCTTTGTGAAGCTTCTCCCAGGAGGTCATCTAAGTGTTAGTGCTGGTCCATGGCAGAGAGTGGGAACACATATGCCAGAGTGAGGGAAGAGCTCTAGCTGTGTGTCAGAAGAGTTTATGCTGCATACAAACACAATTAATTGGATGGGGAATTTATAACTGAAAACCATCTGAGTGACCAACTAATTGTTAATATTACCATGTTTGCCCTGCAGTAAGTAATACTGGGAGGCTGCAATTGTGATAGCAGCACCACTGTGCTCTGTATGCACCAGAGGAAAACTTCAGTGTTTGCAGACTTCAGAGATGTGACAGACAAATGCTACCAATGACAACACACATGCTTTGTCCAGAGGAGCTGTGCTGTTCCTCTCAAGTCCCTGTCACCCCCCTGCCCCGCATTCTGCTCAACAGGGGCAGTAGCTTTAGAGAGGGTGCAGGAAATAGGGCATATATAGTCCTGCTATATTCTGGCAGCTGCAGGGAAGTGGAATTTCTGGGTTGTAGGTTGTCTCCAGGTCATAACAGTTACTAAGGGAGACTTATCCTACAGGAGTATGTCTGAACTGAAAAAGTCCTGTCCTGAATGCCTCTGCAACAACCCATTTTACAGTGTGTTTCTATCTTATTCAATGTGATTTTGTGTTCTCCTTAAAATTCACTTGAAATTCCTTATTTTTTCTGTATCTGAGATAAGGTGAACAGTCACTTCTTATTTATCTTCTCTGTGGCATGCATAACTTTGTCAGCCAGTGTAAGTTCAGCTATATTAAATTTTTCAAGTGAGGTGACCCAACCTTTTATGACCTGGGCTGTTAGTTGGAGAAAACTGCTGCTATAGTGGTGGGAACTGTGCGGTCTCCTTTATAAAAGGGTTGAGTCCTCACCACTCCTATGGCATGATCTGCTCTTAGTAATTCTGGGAGTTGAAGTACACTTGCAGCTATATGCTGCAAGCTGAAGAAAGTATTCCTCTGTGTATTGCTGTAGGTTTAGCTCTGTGACTTGATCAGGAGTATGGCAGATTTTTTTTCCTGGATGGATTCAGCTGTAGGCCAAAGGTTGAGCATTTCTGACTTGCTAAACATTGCTGTGTTGTAGAAGATTCTGTGATGAACGTATGTATCAGCTTTTCAGCCACCACTTATTTCATGTTATTACCCTGGGCTGTGAACTGCAGAGCATTGAGGAGCAGATATTTATAGACCTCACAACTGGGCAGCAACCCTGGGTGGAAGAGAAAACACCAGCAGGGGCGGGTATCCTTTTTAACCAGTACAGTCAATCCTTTTTTGTTGAACTATTTAAAAGCAAAAGGAGTGACCTACAAGCTTTAAAGGAGTGCACTGCTGCCCTCTTTTCATGAGGATCACGGTCACATCCTAGTGTGTGTCGCCTGTTCAGGGGCATACTGCATCATCTGCTGCAGGCGCCTTCATGTCCTTTCTGCTGGATTAACACAGTGTCATTTGGAGAAAAAACAGGTAATATTTCACAAGTTAGCAAGTTTGAGAGGATTTCATTAGTTATGATCAATAGCTCCCAGGAATAATATAAGGAACAACTCCCTTAGCTCAGTTCACAACAGAACTAGAAAGGGAATGCAGTATGTCCCAGTCTTGTTTCCTGTGTAAGTACAAGCAATATTAAATAATTGACATCAGGTTTTTTTTGTTAAAACTAATGATAATTTCCTTCTCCCATTCTTTGGTAACCCTAAGGATGTAATTAGGTGTTAAATAGATTTGATTTGACACAAGACAAACTCTAAGAAATTCCTGCTTTCTACCCCTGCTTCTTGGGGCTGCCCCTGCACTGCAGTTTGTCCCTGCTCTGGTTGTGCTGATGCAGCATTTTATGGGGCTCTGCTGAAATGATCCAGTTTAAACATCTCCATGCACAAAAGCATCCTCCACTAAAACCTTTTCTTCTCTTATCAACTCAGATCTTCAGGTCCAACATATACACGTATTTATATACATTCGTCCACAAAGTTTTACTGATGTGAAATGTCAGTGCACTGTGGCATGTAGTACAGGTTTGTAGTACATGTACATGTAGTACATGTAGTACTGGCTTTGCACTCAAGGAAAATGGATGGTAAAACACAACACTTTTTGAACAGAATTGTGGAAACCAGTGGCATTGGTAATTCCTGGTGCACTGTGTGGCCTGACCCAGCTTCTGCTTTCAGCTCATACATGTGCACAGATGCTCCAGATAGAAATGGCCTTAGCTGGTGGGCTACCTGACAGTATGGTAATACTCACTGAACGTGACATTTAGGGGGTCTACCTCATTCTGATTTTTTTTAATACCTGTTTTATATTTATCAAGAAAACACCTGTGGTCTCTCACAGGCTCTTTGAATAGGAGCAACTGTATTATATGTAAAACACTCAACACAATTCTTTACAGCAACTGGAAAGAAAATGTGAAGTTGAAAAACCAGGCCGCTGGCTTCAGCTCCGTCTCTGTGTTCTCCACTCATGCTACAGTAGAAGACAGTAGATAGAGGCAGCTTCTTCTGAAGATCACTTAGCGCTTTTTACCTTTGTTTACTAGTATAAGAAGCATGGAATCATTTTCAAGGCTTAATGCATTTTCTCCCAGCTTACACAGTTCCTGCCTCTAGGGCAGTAAGGTTTGGCTGAGGATGCTGCACAGTGGTCCCAGCCTCTGTTCGTTACAAATATTTGTTACATTACTCAGTTCTGCACTGACATTTGATGGCCTGAATATAAACATGAGTTTGGTCTTTTAAAAGCAAGGCCATGAAGAGATGTTGAGTGTGTGTTCACTGTTGCATTGCATCTTGTACGCTTTTACTTTTCCTCTAACCTCCACAGAATTGGGTAAGTCTGGAGAACTCTAGATTTTGCCTCCTCTGAGCATGCCACATAGAATTGGTATGTAAAACCTTAAATGCTCTGAAGCTCAACCAATTCAGAGAGATAATTACGAACTGGGTTGCAGAGAACTCCTATTCACTTGCAGCATTCTACAGTTCAAAAGTTTCTTCAGAGGAGGTGCAGGGATAACACTCCGGGGTGGGAACACTTCCTTTTTAAATTACTCAGCAACATTATTGTCTTAAATGTAAATTAGATAATTAGCGAGGTCAAGAGACCACACAAAAGATTTTATTGGTTTGAATAAAATGCAGCCTGGCATCAACCAGTATAGTAACAACCAGATTTTCTGAGTAAGTATGAATCACTGTATTAGATGCAATTTCACTATGTGTCTCTCTCATCTACCATGTTCCCAATTTATTATAGGCTGTAATTATTTAAATACAGCTTTGTTAGCTATAGATACTGTATTACCAGCTCAATTTCTACATAAGGGCTTGGCTTTGATTTCTATTCAGTCTTTGTTCTGTGCTTGGTTTTTCTTTGACTTTTCTCTCCTTAGTGCTTTGTTTCTTCTTTTTTTCCCTGAGGTCTGCTTAGAAGTTATACAAACTATTTTTTAAAAAGCATAAAGGCATGAGTTTAACAGATTGTAAATTACAAAGTTTGAGTTGTCTTTTTGGCCATCACCCGTGTGTTTTGGCTTTTACTACCTATTTGGCATGCACTACTTTTTCATCCAGATGTAAGAAGTGCTACTAAAGTGAAAAAGCTGTGACTGTGTTATAGTGATGTTTTTCACTAAATTCTCATGCTAAGGGTTGTAGATCTTCCCAGTGAAATAAATTTGTTATTCTCTGGAATATATTCTGAATAGATAAAATAGACAAATGGTGAGAGAAGAGATGCCATTTCATCTGGATCATGTGCAAAAAGAACAGAGGTATTGGGAAGATGTGGTGAGAACATATGTGAAGTTTATAGTAAGTTGAAAACTGAATTCAACTCACGTTTTTCCTGTTTTAGTGCATCTTGAGTAAGAATTAACTCCCTTTCCTTCAGATTCTCCAACTCTTAAGTTTTGGATTGGCATGGTTGTTACAGAATACTTTAAATAATAGTATGTAAATTTTTACCTGAGGAGAACATGGAAAATTTTACATTTAAAAAAGTCTTATTTTCTGGGTAGCATGGTTAAAAACGCATTGTCTTGCCTTTATTTACATATGAGAGACAAGGATTCTGCCAGCCAGCCATGGGAGCAGAGCTTCTCCCAAGTGAAATGCACTGTGAGGTGTTTAAAGCAGCAGGGCTGGAAGGGAAGGGAGGACTGGCTCTGCCAGTTAGGGAGACACGCTAAATAAATTGAGCGCTTTATGCAGTGGCAGGAGCTGAATCATGTGCCAGACAAAGCAGACAGCAGGCGTAAAGCCCAGTTAGCACCCACCAGTTATTAAGAAATATCTGACCACAGACATGAGGGTGACAGAATTGGATTTTGTTTAATTCCTCACAGGTCAGTGAGGTTGTAACCCCGGGCTTTTACTTAGGCCTTGCCTCTTTCAGGCTAGATGTGCAGCACAAGGCTGATGTGAAACCTCATTTTTGTTTTCATGCCTCTTTGAAGTGGAATAGCACCCACCTTTAGCAGGTCTGCTGGCTGTCCTTGCTACAGCAGGTATTCAGTGTACTTGCTGAGGTAGGGAAATGTTACTGTCTTTCATTTTATGGACAGTTATTTTAGCACAAAGTAAAGAAGGCCCAGACCCCAGACCCTCCAAGGTTCTTTGCCTGGCTCTAAATTATTTCAAGGACATTCAGGGCTCTGCATATTTCTGAGGCTGATGTGATTATATATTGACACCAATTTTTTGTCATGAGCAGTGCTGGCAGAGTCAGGATAGGATTTCGAGGTCCCAATCTAGTGGCTTAACCACTGGACCAGACTGCCTTTCCTAATCTTTTGTTCAGATCTCTGCCTTAAACCTGTCTATTCTGCATGATGAAAACCACAGTGGTTTTTACGCTGAGCCTCTGCCCCTGAGCTTGAGAAGACTATGTGCTTCTTGGGTATGGGAGGTCTGTTTTGTTGGATTTCTGCGCTGTGGGAACAAAAAGCCCAAGTTACAGTGCTGGGTGAGCAACACGCAGCACATGCTCACCCCAGGCTTCTTTACTGATTAAATCCTGCACTGTGAAAATGTAGTGAAATAAAAGCCCAAATTGCCAGATAATTTGTAGTGTTTAGATTGTGTTTAGCAGGAAAATCTTCAGGAAAGTGTCCACGCAGGAAACAAACAGTGAAGTAAATAGTGTTTCTGCAAAGTGATTGTGAACATGCTTATTATGCTTTTCTGTGTTTAAAAACAGAGTTTAATAAAATCACAGATTAGTTCCAGGTAATAAGCAGACTGAATTGTGCATTGGTTATAGAATTCTGCTGGAGAAGTGTGCTTTTCTGAAATTAAATTTTCTGCTTGATGCCATGCAACTGGCTTTAAAAAGTGAGCCAGGCTACCCTTCATTTGCTTTGAATCTTCCTGTGAGTTAGAGAAGACATGCAGTAGATATCTTCGTGATGGGTTTTTAGGGAAGGGACAGGGAGGGGGCAGAATGAAGAAAAAAAAAAAAAAAAAAAAAAAAAAAAAGCCAAGCAGGCACTGTGTATCTCTGTTCCCTCCCACTACAAGGTTTATTGACGCTGTCTGCAGATTTGTGTTTGCTTTACTGCTGGTAGTTAGAACTGGTGATCAAAGGCTAGTATAGCCGTACCCATGAAGGGACATAATTGGTTGGACTCTTTGAGTCCTCTGTAACAATTCTCGGTTTTGTTGTGTTAGGCAGCACTCCACAAAGTATAAAACATTGTATGACTGCTGGGGCAGTCGGTCAAATGTTTTCTTCTCGTCTCGATTCCTTTTATACAGGAAACCAATATAGCTCAGAGGCCAGGGATGAAAGCTTTAAACCTGGAGGGTGCCTGGTGCTTCCTGACAATCTCACGGGGGAAACGTTCTGTCCCGAAACAGCTCCGCTGACAGATATATTTTTATAGCCTCTTATTTTCTCTCCTCATTCTTTGTTTAATTTGAATATAATAGGGTCTTTATTTTTAAATACTCATCTGTTCCTGTTGTTTATATCTTCACCCAAAAATTATAATTCTCTGGGTTCTTTTCTTTCTTTTTTTTTTTGACATTACATTTGGTTACTGTTGAACATATGTGCTACTATGCCTGTATAGAAGGGACATTGTTTATTTTTTGAGTAATAAATTTTCCATTTTCCTTTCTGTCTTTTCCAAAGAATCCCATATTCCAATTTGAACCAAAAGGTTATAGACCTATTTATAGTTTTTTAATTTTGGCAGTGTTGTAAGCATGTTGTGTGGTTTTATGACTTCATGAGAGAAAAAGCTGGAGTTGCAGATGAATATGTAAAAATGTTACTTTCCTGATTCTTTCTTTAATACATGATGTGGAGAAAATACTTCTGATGCAGCTCCTTCTAGGTGTAGCTTCTATATTCTGAGGACTGCTCCAGGGTCCAAGCAGAGAAGCCATCCATGTCTTTAAGCCACTGAGGGGAGTTTCCAAGTGGATTCAAACACGGTCAAATTCGGTGAAATAAAATGTACAGAATGGCTTCATTGTTGGCAGTGTTTAAATGTGGCATATGAGCCCCATGCTACTAGTGAAGTTATTTTTCTTTTCCATGCTTTCTAAAATTATCTGTTTTGTTTACTCATTCAAAAAGAAGAGATACACAGCTTTCTAGTGGGATAGTTTTTAATTTAGACAAATAAGCTCTATAGGGTAGAAACAAAAGTTTTTAGGAAAGATAAGATTGCATACATCATGCCAGTTACAATTTGGCTGGAGGCAATACAGAAGAGGGGGGGCCTCTAAAGCAGCACTAAGTCCTGGGAGCTGAAAGGCTGCAGTGCTCAGAGGCCGTCACCAAAAGTGACACGGCTACCTAGGCCACGTTTCTAAGGACATCCCACCGTGTGAAGGTGTTCACAAGATTTGAAAACCCCTGTAAGAGGAAGGCAGCATGTTTGATACTTGAATTCTTCATAGAAATTCCATTTTAGGGTGCTGTCTGTGAGAGTCAGCCTCCCTTGGCTGCTGCCCCCCTGCAAACTCGCACCCTCCAGCCCTGGGGACAAAGCAGTGACATTTGCCCAACTGCCCTTTGCATGCAGGTGACTCTGCACAGTATTGGGTCAGCGTGACATGAACGCACGGCCTCGGATGCATTGCAGCGGTCTTCTTGGCAGGTTCCTGCCCTGTGAAAGCAAAGCGAGCTGAAGAGCCAGAGGTAGGCTTTGCTCTCTGTGCTGCCCCTGGCTCTGAGTGACTTCTGGGCGAATTCTTAAATCTGGTTCTTAGTTGGCCACCTATAACTAGGAACTGCAGTCTCTGCCTTGGAGAGTATTTGACAACAGAACTGGTGGGAAAAGAGACTTCTGTCCCAGGAAAACTGTAGAGATGAAAATATTCTGTATATGTGCATATGTGTGTATTAATGCATGTAATTATTTAATATAGAACATATACTTACATCTATGCATAAAGCTATAAATTTAGTCTCCAATTTAATCATAATGAAAACCCAAATAATTAAAATATTAATTACAGAATATTTTCGCTGCTCCAGATTTGTTAAGGCTCGATCATAATACATCTTACTGAGGCAGTCAAATGCTTCACTGGAGTTTTGCTAATTTGTGGTAAAAATGGTTTTGGTGAAATGGGATTTGCTGCTGAAGAGCAATGAAGATTCAGAAATGCCTTTCTGTTGCATAATTTAATGTAGTACCTGGAAATTGTTTTAAGCTTCTTGAAAAAGAACAGCCAGAGATCCATTACACTATACTTAATAATTATAATGCAATTAATAATTACTGTTATGATTGCTTAACCCTATTAAGCATGCATGTTCTTTTTATGTGCTTTCCTTCTTGCAGATTGATAATCTTAATTATGATATTTCTGTTTGTATGTACTTAGTACCTATGAAAACGAAACTTAAAATTATTTCTCAAGAAAATTAGAAACTGCTTTGTGTGTTTGGAGGCCATTGCCATGGGAATGGACTAGCATTTTTCACCTCCCAGTGCTGATAGTGCTTGGACTTTGCATTATGTCTTTTTCCCAGACCTTTGACAGAAAATG
>NW_009954543.1:3060639-3083228 GCF_000747805.2 Chaetura pelagica
GAGTGTGTACCATCATCCCAATATAGTGAATTCTGCCATGTGCTGAAAGAAAGAAACCTCTGTAAGTTTGCAGAATTGACACATTTTGTAACTGGTGTCAGTACTGGCTTTTCACGTTTCAGTCAATATTAAGGGTTATCACTGTTCACAAGAATCTTGGCAATTAGACAGTTTTAAAATCTTCAGTGGATGGAGGTCAGCAAGCAAATCTGCACAGGAAATGTCTGCAAGACTGGACAAACTACAGATACAATTTTAAAGAGACCTAGAAACTGTTTTACTCCACTCTAAAATAAGTAATAACAGGAAAACAGAAAGGATAAAACTACCTGCATAAGTGGCCTCCAAAATCTGGTGAGATTAGGCTTAAGTTTGAGCCTTGCTGAGCTGAGGCCCTGCACTGTTTGCCCTGTCTACACGAGAAGGACGAGTTGAACTTTGCAGTTTTTGTTTCTTTTTCTTTCCTGGCTGCGATGGGCTGGCCTGACGCAGTCGCTGCCCATGCTCACCCAGACAGGCAGTGCAGCAGTGGTGTGTCTCTTGCTGTGTCAGTGTTTTCAGCTGAGCTTCAGTATCTGCAGAAGTGGCTCAAGCCTAACCAGCGTGGATGTGCTGGAAGACTGGAAGGTCTAACGCATTATGCAGCTCTTCCTCTCCCACAGATAAGCCCTTGCTAGCTGTCTGTCTATCAGTATCTCCTGGGCAGCTTTCCCATTCCACTTCAGCTGCTTCTGTCAGGTCTCAAAACTTTTCCTTTTGATCTCAGGTTCAAGTCTCTATGTTACTGGGGAAGGAGAGCTGAGGTTTGGGATTCAGAAGATCTGAGTGTTGTGTGCTCTGTTTTTCTTTTTCACTAAAGTAAACTATAATGAGGAGCAGAATATTTGACCGCCTCACTGGTTCATGCAATGTTATTTGTAACAGTTTTTGAGATACTTGCAGGAGAGTGCCCTTAGAAAGTGAAGTGCTTGTGGTGGTGGTGTGATGCTATGATCATGTCTGAATCTTTCATCACTTAAACACAAGTCTAAGTGTTCTGCACCTCAGCTTAGAATCAGTTATGTCATCATCACTGGAATCCAGGATACTGTACATCAGTAACTACCAGTTATTTGTGCCTTTCATAGACCAAAGGATAAGGGAAGAAAGGGAAAGGATAAAGGTTTCTGTCATGGATCAGAGCTGATATTGACCAAGTATTGCTTTCTTTCCTTCAGTTTGATAAGCTTTTCCAGTTTCTTCAGCCTGATTGCTTTTATGCTGCCGTATTTATCATTATATAGTTGTGGGTTTTTTTATTACTGATATTAGTTTATTGAGATTTAAGGAACTTTATTTGCTTAACCTTGGATCTCTGGAGGAGAAGCTGGTTACTTTGAACTTTTCAGCCTCCTGATCTTAAAAGTGTTGAAAGAAACATCTAATTTAGTGCTTTTTATTGCAATTTTAAACACACAAATAGATGCCTTCATTCTCATGATAAACATCAAGAGGCCAGAGAGTATGGAGTGTATCGACCATATGTTGGTCGCTCAGCATCAATCAACTTACACATGCTGATGTCTTTATCAGGGTCGCTTCTCCTTCCAATGCGTTCGCTCAGCCCCACTGCTGGAGAAGTACAAAGTCAGGAGGAATCTGAATAGGCCCCAGTTGTTATGTGCTGTATATAAGGACAACTTGGTTCCTGGCATAATTTGGTACAAACATAGTGTTTTGTCACACAAATGAGTCTATGTACTTATTTATATGCAATGCCATTACTCTTCAGCTGCAGAGTTTGGATCTTGTGTTTGCACTTCTCGTGAAGATTGCTTAAAATAACAGATCCTAACTGTTGCAGACTGATTAGTTAATTTTATAACTGATAAAAGCAATAAACTAATAAACATCAAAGCTCTTAGATCCAAAGTCCAAAAAGGTAAAGAAAGAGCAAAGGTCTGACAGTTAATTTCCAGCCCCTGTGTTAATGTATATTTATATGTTATGACCCTTCCCTTTATGTGTTGTGCAGCCTGTGCGTCATCACTGCTTGACTCCAGCCTGTGTTGCGCAATTTATTTGGGTTTGCATCTTACAAGCCAATTGGGTTTTGTGAGTGTTCTAGTTCCACAAAGTGAATTATCTCTTTGTATAGGAAATACAGCAAAAAAACAGACATATTACTTTAGAAGGACAATGTTCTTGTTTCTGTACGTAGGTAATACTTTTACAGAGGTTGTGCATACTAGATTTCATGCTTTTTTTGGGTTACTTAAAATATTATTTGGTTGCATGTGTAATACATGGAATAAAATTTTAGATGCATATTTTTTTCCTAAAGCAACAGAGTTAAAACATACTTCCTTATTCTTCCCATTCTGATGTTCCCTCTGAACCCTACTATTATTACTTTCATACACCAAAGATAAGCTCACTTCCCATATAAATCTAGGGATAGGTAAACTCTACCCTGAAAATCTTGTATTAATGTGTAAGAACACTAATATTCTTGCCATTTAAGCTTATTGTGCAGAACAGGAGAAGTTATTAGATCAAGTAACCTGCAGTCACATAAGAAATATGTAAGAAATATAGAAATTAGCCCAGATCTCCCAAATTTCTATCAGTGTGTTTATCAAAGACTATCTTTCCTCTGTTCATTTCTTCATTTCCTTTCTCTTGCTCTTCCTCATCTCAGGAACACACTTTATGGTGATAGTCTCAATAACAAGGAATTAAAGATAATATATGGACTAACTGGTAGAGAAACATAAAATCACTGTGTATCATGTATATATCTATCATATCTATCTATCTATCTATCTATCTATCTATCTATCTATCTACCTGTTTTCCCCCTGCCAGCTGTCTGCATTGTGGCAGAGAGGGAAGAAGCTGCTGGACCCTGTGGCTCGGGAGTTCAAGGAGTGTAGCTGAGCAGATCTACTTGCTCACCTTTGTCCCTCCCTTTTCCTAGCTGTGATGCATGTAGGACAGTGTGCTACCCTCATTCACTTCACTGATGTGGCTGAAGATGGGTCCTGGGTAGTTTTTTGTGGGTTACTGAATTAAACTGTTAAGGTAAAGAGGTCTACAAGTGCTAAGATCACTTCAAGAAAAGCCGTGGCAATTTCCCTCATGGGAACCTTTCCGCTTTTCTGATTCACTGTCTTTGGAAACAACAAGGAACAATTTGAGAGAAATTATTCCATGGTGATAAATGTAGCACAACTGTTCTGTAATTTTGCTTTTATTCACTAGATACAGATCAGTGTTTTTCTTTTCTCCTGAAGTCTCCTTTATATTGTGGGATTGTCTAATGACAAGCTCTTCAAAGGAGAGAAACAATATTCTTACGCACATGGAAGCCTTCCATTGTTTCCCTTGCTGCTCCTTTGGCTCGATGCTGTAGTCAAGGAGCAATTGTAGGAAGCCAGTGCTCCTCTTCCTAAACATAAACTAGGTTGAACTGCACTCTTCCTGCCTGCTATTGTTAGCAAGAGCATTAGAAAATTGCTGTGTACCAAGTCACTCATGGAAAAGAAAAAGCAGAACAATTAGCCACTTTTTCATGGCTGAATGCAATGACTACATTTTCACCTGCTATACATAGGGTTGTTTGTCAAATTATCTCAGTGGGAAGGACTATTTCATGCCCTTTAATGAAATAATATGCGTAAATAAGCAAACAAGGTTAGATTAAGTTGTTTTGTTTTGTTTTTCATACCAGTGTTAGCCCATGAAGGGAACAGTTTTGTTTGTTCAGCAAGCATAGTAAGGACTTTTTCAGATTTTCAGTGTGTCCCTAGCTCAGGTCTTTATTAGATAATTTGTCCTTAACTTTCTCCATGTTGCCTCAGGAGAAGTCAGTGAAATACAGTCAAACTTAGAACCATATAAGTAACTAGCTTCTGTATTTCTTAGGTTCTTCTTTAGGTTGAGATTGGTGGAAGAGCAAAAGAAAAGAAAAAACAAACCCTAACCAAAACTTTGTATATCTGAATATATTTATTTGCAGCAAACGATTAGTTTAAAATATCATTGAATTAGTATAAAATATGTGTCAGAAAAATGCATTACATGGTTGCATATGTTAAAGAGATTTCTACTATAGATTTGTTCTTTTCAAGCCTGAATGGTTAGAATGAAGCTCTTCCTGCTGCTAAAATATTCTCCACTGATAGGTCCTTGGGACTTTGTCATTCACAGTCTTCTTTCCAATGCATGGAATTTTCACTGTGGTCAGAAAAAGTGTTGTTTCAGGGCAAGTGTGAAATATCATATGGAAATTCCTAGTACAGAGGGAAAAAAATAATTTTATGTTTGGAATTAGGTTCAAGTTTTTGTTTTTGCGGTTTGAAAGATACTTCAAGAGCAATACTAATTTTCTGAGCAACACATCTAGTTGCCAACTGTCAACTTTTAAAGCATCTATCTTGTGACATAGTGTATTTCCAAGTATCAGATATGGCTGATTTAGATGAAGAGATTAATCAACTTAATCTAATTTAACTTTTTTTTTTTTTTTCCCTTTTGCTTCTGATTCTTATAAGGAAGGAGATTTATAAGGCATCCTTATAAGGTGGTGGCACATATTGTTTTGTTACATTATTCATAGAAGCCTATCATCCTTTTGATTAGGGTAAGAAAATTTTCTTTTTTTTAATTCACAAAGACAGTGAATGATGCTAAGCATGATGGAAGGATTTTTAGGTTAATGAGGCATTAATAAGTGTTAGCTTTTCATGAAGAGATGAATAAAATGATTGTTTTTACTGTGGCTGAGCAATGTATTTAAGAGTATCTAATATTGCTGTTCAAAAATGCTTGTTTAATAACCTTCTTGTGCAGATAATGGTAGGCCCAGGTGAATCTTAAAAGTAAAGAGTCCTTTTCTACATAGAAACTCATTAGAGATGAGTTTGAAATTTGCTTCTGCAAAAACAATGAAAAAAACAAGGGTTCATTTGGCAGTGACAAATTGTAGGTCTTGAAATATGAAATGGGAGCTAATGGTATGTGCTACAAAAAACATTACTGACCTACATGGTCAGTTGAAAAGACTAGATGGATTTTGGGGTACATGTCAATTTTTAAAATGTATGTTTTCATGTCCTTGCATTCCAGAAAAGTCATTATACTGGGCTGAAAAATGGCTTAAAAAGTTGAGACCTGTTATAATTTTCTGTCAAAGAAAAATGTTGACAAGTTTCAGTCTAGACAAATGAAGGCCTCATTCAAATGGAAGCATTTAAATTCAGTAAAAATTGTCGGAGCAGAGTCTATCTGAAATGCTCCGGCCTTCGTTGTATGAGTTCAGAAATGTGTTATAATTGATCTTGAGAGTCTGGTTTTCAAGGAATTATTTGAAGTATTCTCATAGCAAAGCAATGCCATCTTCCTTATCACATTGTGCACTGAGGTGCCATTTGGTCTTTGTATCTTAGGGCCTAAAATGAATATTCAGCAGTTCTGTAGGGATAAGGAGTAAAACCCTGACCCAGCTGAAGTCAGCAGTTTCATTTTGATCTTGTAAATACAGACTAGAATATTCTTTTTTTTTAAAACCATAAATATTTGTTACTACCCTTCCCAGATGGTTAAGCTGGGTGTACACTGAGCTGGAAGGGCATTTCTTGGCATAGGATGAATGGTTCTGAATAAGTTTGTCCCATCTAAACTTCCTGGGCAAAACTTATGGGACTGGAAGGACAGGAAGAGGGTTGAAGCAGCCACCATAAGCTGTTTGAGGCTTCCTGTGGTGCTCAAGTAACACCAGTTTTACAGCTATAGGACACATGGGATTACTTGTGAAATCTTCCTGACATTGGAAGAGTTCAACTTTATGTAGGTCAGATTTGCATGAGCCCTGGTTTATGTATGGGGCCTGTTGTTTTAAAGCTGAGTGTAATGACTTACCCATTGCTTGGCTGAGGGCTCTTTTTTAATGTTAAACACCCATGGAACTACGGTGGAAGCAGCCTCACTTGGCCCCATTTCTGAGAGAAGTGCATCACAATAGCACATTAGTCATCCTTGCTTGATAAAAACAAGAAGGGTGAATGAAAAAGCAAAGCACAATGTAGAGCTCTCAAGAGCTGCTTATATTGAAAGAGCTGGTTGTTTTGGGGTTGTTTTTTTTGGTTTTGGTGTTTTGGGTTTTTTTTAAGTGTGTGTTTGTGAAGATACTGTTGCTACTTGAAAGCCTCTCAGTTCTAGGTTTGAAAAACTACCAGTTCCTTGGGTTTGCAGGACCTGTAGGAATGGTTGATTTAGCCTTTATCCTTTGGAAGAAGAGAAACAAAATTCTGGCTTCTGCCGTGGCATGAGGCATCTGACTTGTCCTTGAAAACAACAAAGTAGGAAAGGTCTGTCTGCTCTGTAAACATTCAAGAGCACACAGCATTTTCTGAGTGAGCTGTTTTTTTGTCCTGACTCACTGCATTCTTTTTTCTCCACAACTGTGCAGTTAGCTGTTGCTTTACAGCATGTTACACAGTTCAGCTGCATTGCATGTGAACAGTGTTTGGAGCACATGAAAGACTCTTTAAGTAATAGTGACCAATGGCACTATATTGAACAAATGCTCTTAGTCTTTTTTTTTTATTCAGTGTGCAATAAATGGCAGTTTTCCGGGATTGATTAAATGGTGCAATCCCAGATGTTAGGATCTGTTGGGCTGTATGTAGGTCTCAGGGGGAAAAAGCAGATTGGGTGACTTACGGAAAGACACTTGCTCACAAAGGAAAAACACAGAGATACTTTCTTTAGTCTTGTAGTTTTTGGCAGAAAAAAATAGAAGGAACTTAAGATGGAAAAGAATGATTTGAGCACTGGGTATGTGAGCTGGGTGATCAGGATTAGAATGGTATTTTACAAGGAGGAACAAATCAGTCAGATGTTACTCAACATTGCAGGAAAGTGGCAAAAATACAGTAGTAGAGAGACCCCAGTCCTACCTACCAGGTGATGCTCATAATGCTGAAGGCACCAAGCTCACACCTGTGAGTTCAAGGGCTTAACACTTGCTCTTTCATTCCTACATTTGTTCATCCAGCCCCTTTGGTTCTGTAGGCAAAAATTATGTGGTGTGAGTTGCTTAAAGCTGACTCATGAATTAACTAGATAAGAAGAGTTCTTTAAGAATATGAAGCATTTTTATATGTAATATGATTTATAAGTTTGTTTTTTTCTGTATGATTAATTTAATTATAATTTCAAGCTGTGATGTTACACAACAGAGAGAATCACCCTCTGCTGTAACAGTTCCTTTTATTCTCTGTCTCTCATTTGGTTTGCCATTGAAACTTTGGGACAAATGCCTCAAGAAATGGTGCAACAGTCTCTCTAAGGCTTGGGAAGCCTGGACAAAGCAGTCAAGAGAACATGCAACGTGCAACTTATGCACTAGGGAATCATGAAGAAGACATTCAGTTATTGTTCTTCGTTTTCTGTGTAAAATTACAGTTGTAATTAAATTAAAATGCAGAACTCGGGATTACGAGGTGTTCAGTACCCTCTGTTCCTTCTGACAACAGTAGGTCTGAAGAGTGACGGATCAGATTTATTTTTTTTTCCCTCCCGGGGCTGTACACTGAAGTGGCATTTGTTCCAATTCTGAGATGGGGTTTAATCTAAACTTTTGGAATTGAAGTCTCTAACTCTACTTAGAAGACTTCACTCCAAGGCAGGTAATAAGTCTATGAGGATAAGCTGCTGCTTCTAATTAGTGGAAATACTGCTTTAAAGACCTATGTGTGTGTCATAGGAATCCAGGACTAGAAATCCAGGGTTTAACTCTTTTTTAAAAATGCTGGATTATAATTGGGCATAGTCTTTATTTGTGTTACTCTAAAATACAATTGACGATAAACGAGTCTTGACACAGTGTGCTTTTTAGGAGGTCACTACTTTTTAAAGAAAACCTTCCTTTGATGAGTTACAAGTGATGTGTTCTAAAATATAAATTCTCAGATAAGGCTTAGACCTTATGATACAAAACTTTGTTTCATGCCCAAGCAAATAATAAGATCACTTGTCTGATATTAGGCATTAAATTAGGATTAAAGAAAGGTGTCTTAAAAAAAAAAGGAGGAGTCCTTGAATGTAGCTTCAGAAGGGCAGGGTTTTTTTACTTTGTGTATGCTCCCTATACATTTGGCTTTGACTCGAATGACAGTGTGAATTTTGAGCATGTCAAGGGGAGAATGTAAAAATTAAATTAATTTTGAGAAGATGTGTGTCTTTGTTTCATGTCTTCTGTATGTCAAATTCAAAATGCAGTTGCCTCTGGAATGAAGTTGACAACAAAGAGAGTAATTAGTCAGTATCAGAGACCAATTATTTATGCATCTGACCTTAAAAGTCCACAAGGACCAAGACAGCCCTACCAAGAGTCTGGGCTGAAGCACCCACTCACAAGATGTCATCGATGCAATTTCTGTTTCAGAGGAACTGAAGCTGATACTAACTTTGTTGGTAACTGAGCAGGTTCTGTATGTGTATCACATGTTGCCTCCATGTTTGTCTGGACAAATCTTATTGCTACTTTTTATGCCTATATTGCTGACTTCGAAAATGTGATGGGGGAAGGTTTGTCTTCACTGTTCTTTGCACTGTTCTTCATATGATCCTACCTTTCAATCCTGATATTCGGGGACCTGCAGAATGGCACTGTTGCTGAAAACTGGTTTTGTTCTTGGATTCTTCCCTTAGAAACAGCTTTTAGATGAAGGAGTAAATAATTATTTCTTCTACTGAAAATTAGTAGACTGGGGTTAATTGAGGGTGCAGGCAAGACTACAGAAATCTACTTAATGGAATGCATCTGAGTTTCCATGTCCTATGCAGAAATAAGAAACCAAGAAAAAATGCAGGTGTCACACTCTAGTGATCTGTATGTGGGAGATTAGTTTCAGAGCATGGCTGGCACTTTAGGGGAGGGAAGTTTTGGTTATTTTTAATCTGAGTTAAAATATGAGCAGACTTGCAAAGTGAGTTTAAATCTAATGAAAAAAAAAAAAGGGACCAAAATCTGGTAGCCAGTAATGAAAAAAAAAAAAAAAAAAATGACAAAAACACTTTCCATTATAAAAAACCCCAGCACGGTCTTGCCCTGTTTGAAAATATAAGGTCTTTGCACGTCTCTGCAAAATGCACAAAAATGGGCTCCTAGAATTTCAGTACTATGACAAAGCCTTAAAAAGAGCTGAAAGCGAGGGAGTCCTCGATCTCAACGTCAGCGACTTGGCAAGGCTTTGGACAGTTGGCATTAACATCAGTGCTAGGGTTCAGCTGACATCCTTGTTCAATGTATCTTTCTTACTGCAACTGGCAAGGGACAAGAGCTATTGTGACTAAAACTTTGAAAGCAATATTTAATTAAGTAAATTGATGTGCTCATTGGGAAATGGCAAATAATTTTTATGTGGCCTTTTTTCTTTTTTAAAGGCTCTTGAAGGGATACTTTGTACATTCAACCAAGTTATATCTTTACAGTAAGTATTTGGGGGCTTGCATGTTTCAGCTTTCTGTTTGCTTGTGTGGGTATCAGTGGTGGAGCTTTTCCTTTAAACCTATGCATTCTCCATCTACACCTTCAGGAAAGAATACAATAGATGGTGTTTGACTTGTGCCCAGAAGGTAAAAATGAGGCTTATTAAAGTCTGAACTGTTGTTCAGTTCTTCTTAAGGACCCGAATCAGGAAAAAAAAACAAACTATTTTAGTGCGTTGCTTCCCCACTGCTTCCAAAACTGTTTTTGCATACATAGTGCTCATGGAAGTGAAAAGGAGAAAAATGTTAACATTTAGGAGGGGAAGACAATCAGTGGCTTGTCCAGGGACATGGAGTCATTGTCCTCTACTTGGGCCTCCCAAAGAAGAGGAAGAAACCAAAATGTGAACGCTCAAGGGTTAACCACAGCATTGAGAGCAATTTGTCTGTTGTTTCTTTATTAATATCATTCACCAACTTACCACTCGTCACCTTTTCCAAGTAGTCTCCCTATAGCAACAAATGGCGCCATAGACAAACCAGATGCAATCTCGTCTCTGTTTTCTTTTCATAAGCATTTGCAAATTTGTTAAAAAGAAAAAGTAAAGGGAGGTGGGAGAAAAATGTTTATTTTGTAGAAGCTGCACTAAGGAGCATTGAGATCAGGGGACTCTATTTTTGCTGTAACCCTCCTTTGCTATCTGATGGGCCTCTACATTTCTCTGGTTTGATTTGATTTCCTTAAAGGAGTTGTTATGTGTCAGTGAAATGAACCTAGATTCCCTTCACAGCAATCTTGATGATCCTGAGCAGGTATTCTGAATATTTAAATCATGCTGTCAGAGCCGTAGGTCCAAAATTGGACTCTGTTCCTCCCCACCTTTAGTTTGCAGCTAGTTTTCATCTCTCTGTTTAATTCCGTAACACAGTATTAGTCTTCCTCAGTGACATATCTGCACATTTATTCTACATGCATGTATTTCCATCTGCAGCATGGTAGCATGAATGCATGGATGTTTGGTTTTTTTGTTTTGTTTTTTTTTTGTTTGTTTCTTTCTTTCAGCAACATTGCTCAAAGTTCCTGAATTTAAATATTTTCTAGGTAAATCCACTATTTTCCCTTAAAAAGACATAAATAGTTTTTCTCCTTTTTTGGTCTCTATGCTCCTTTCAGTTGTAGCTGACTTTAAAAGTTGGAATGTATCTTTCTCTACATGGAGAACAACCATATGCTTTATTTGAATGTAGGTTCAGTTTAAAAACAAAACAAAAAAAGAAACAAAAAACTCAGCCCAAAGTTGTGAAAACAAAAAGTCCCAGCAAGAATAGATAGTTTGTATCTCTCTTCTAGCAGTTGAATCTGAGATGAACACAAAATGCCAACTGTCCTCAGTAATAGCAGATTTCTAGGATTTTACAAGCATAAACAATTGTTATATTTATAAGAGTTACTTATTTTCCTCTGGTGCTTCTTTTTTATATACGAGATTTTCAATGAGCTGCCGAGACTAGGCTCTCATATTGTGTGCAAGTGCTCATCTGCAGTCCAGGTAGAACTTCTGGAGTCTGGTGACATAAAGAAGTCATCCTTCATTCAACCACCAAACTGTAGCAAAAACTAGTCGAAGTGGATTTAAAACAGTTGTTCTTTGCAACAGCAATTACTGTAGTTTTTGCAAGGAAGTTGGATGATCATAAATGGGGGGAAGGTCAGTTCAGCAATTGTGATTCCTTGCTGCTATTAATTTCTCAGTGTGGAGCCTTGAGCAAATGGAATTAACTTGTATTTCTTTAGAAAATGTAATTGAGAGAATATTTCAGATTTGCCACCAAGTTGCAGAAAAACTCATTAGTAAAAAGAAAATAAAAGGAAATTCTTTCCTATCAGTTGCACAACAATTGCATTCAAGTTTCTCTCATCACATTTGATGATTTGAAGTGTATGCATATAGGCTGGTTGGTCTATTTAAATAGTAATGCCAAGACCTGAAAAATTGACGGCCTTATATGCAAGATTTTTTGAGAACTTCTGTCACCTCTTTTGACCAGTGGGGAGCTTTGCCATATGATGTTAGTGGAATAAGGCTTTGCCCAGTCTTGCTGTCCCCTAACACTAGAAATGTGCCGAAAAGGCAGTTCAATTTCCTGACTGAAGTTGCATTTGATGTATCTCTGGCTCCTGGTGTTGAACAGGAGAAAAAAACCTTATGCTCAGATAAATTTCCCTGGCTTTTGAAGAGCATCTTGTCTCCTTATCTGTTGCAGACTGTGCTGTAAACACTTCTTTAACTACTTCCAGAGCTGTTTCCACAGGCACAACATTTGGCTATGCCATCTGATTACCACCTAAACAGAGGAAAACAGTCTTACATGCCCACTTTGTTGCTTGCCTTATACTCTATTATTGTCCAGCTGGTGTTTACAGGATACCACAGTTAATGCTGCCCAGATGCTCTATCTGTGGGAAACCAAGAAACCAGGCAGCACCCACTGCCAGTGTTTTCTGAATTCAACAATCTTATCCGAGGTCTGGCCTGTCTGTGCAAGCCAGGGTCACCCCATGGCCCGGGTGTGCTGTCAGTCAGCCCTGACAGGAGATAGCACTGCTGAAGATGTTGAAGTTTGTGTTGTTTAGGCCACTTAATGGCTTTTCAGCAAACATTTTAGAACGAAGTGATGCTTTTGCCCTGGCAGCTTGTTGACCTAAGGGCATTTAACATGAAACTAGGGTAGGAATACTGCCTCTTCTCTAACTACAGGAACATTTTATGCAGTTGCTAGCGAAATGCATGGATGGTGCAAGAGTTGCATCATTTCCAGAAGATAGACTATAAATTGTATTTAGCCTGTATTTTCCTTTGGTCATTATTTTCGTGTTTGTGCACACATTTTTTCCATTTCACTATTTCACACACATGTTGATAATTACTAAAATCAGTCAGATCAGCTTTTCAAGGATCAGCTTTCATAGGATAGCACACTCTCAAGGAACACACAAAAGAGCATTTTCTTGTGACAGATTTTAAAATGCATATATCACATTTGCATACCCGCCGATCCTAAGAATTTAAGAAGTAAAACCATTTTCAGCCATGCTGAGAGGACATTGGAAATAAAATATACTATCAAGCTATGTAGTGTTACTATAGATTTATGCCAGTGATATTTTTAGTAAAAGAGTTAATAACTTTCATAAAGTAAACATGTCAGAAATTGTCACATTCCACCAAACACGTATCTGGAGTGTTAAAAAATGTAAGAAATTTGTAGCACCTCATTGATTTCCAACAAATAGTGTGAAAGTAACAGAAATCTGGCCTATACCACTTTTAAAAATTAGATATCTGTTGTTCGGGTTTTTTCAATATGTATTCAAATTTCATCATCTCTTGTTTGAAATATTTATTATTCTTTTTCTTTAACAGGTTCTTTGGAGCTGTGTATTTCTATTTAAGAAAAGGGGAGTTCTGTTTGTTTGTTTCCGGTGGAATTAATATTTCATTTCCTGTGTATTTTGACCTTCTTATACAAGAAACGACCCCATTACCTTGGGTTCTGCTATGCTTTTAAGTGTGAATAGATGGTTCTTCCAGTGGCTTCTTCCATTAAAGGCTGGAGGTAGGGTTCTTTTAACTGCTTCATATCCACATTCCAGAACCTATTTAAAAACCTGAGTCTAAAGTCCAGCTGACAATGAACTCTATTTTCAGCTAAAACCCCCTCCTCCCCCACTTCGCCACACACTGTTTCTGCTGCTGGTCCACTTGTGATAAAGACCAAAACTGTTGTTTGGCTGACATGCAGAAGGAGTCGTTTATCAAAAGGAGGCTATTCTAGGAGGATATGCTCTTTAAACAGAACAATGGGGATTTTGAAGATAACCAAATCAGTACTACATAGGTGTTAGATCTGTTTTAAATTGTCTCTGTGTTGGAAAGTAGGAGGGGGCCCGGGTATTTGGCTTTGAATCCCTGGCTTGCAAGTGTGAGATGGCTAAATCCAAATTAGCTGCCAGCTGTGCTTTGTACTGCAGCTCAGGCGTATCTATAGGGCATGAGCACAGCACCTGGGGAGCACAGCACAGCCAGGGTGTGGGGAAGGGGCCTCGAAAAATCCAATTTCATTTTATGATCCAGCTGTACCTTGCACTTCACCCAGCGTTTTTTAATCCATCCTAGGTACTGCCTAGCTCAAATGATGGCTCCTAAAAGCAGATCTACAGGCATAGTCATATTTTACTAGTCAGATCAGGTTATAGACACTTACCCATTCTACCGTTATAAATTAACTGGTTTCTGGATGTGTGGAGAACTATTGATGGCTGAAAGTGAGAGGAAAAACTAAGAAAAGTTATTGGAAACTTAGTTCCATACAGAAGATCAGCAGATGTTATGTGATTAATTTTTGTTTGCTCACCACTTCTGCAGAGGGAGTTACCATGAGTAAAGGTGACCTTCAAAGGCAAGGGAGAGGAACATTTTTTGTCAGGCTCTTACATGACTGTTTAGACTTATGTGGGGAAGAAAAGAACAGTTTCCCACACTCTTCTTTCTGACCTATGGCAATCCCAAATTTCCTCTAATGAAAGCTTTCCTGAAAATATTTTATCATATATTTTCCTTATTTAGCCACCAGGTCCAACTGAAAATTCCTCTTTCTCATTTACTTGCAGTGATCATTTGTGATAGAGCGATCTCATTGAAAAAAATCTTTTTCCAAAAAAAAAGTGAAGATTCCCTATAAATAGAGTCAACTTTAAAAAATTTTCTTTCTTTCTTTCTTTCTTTCTTTCTTTCTTTCTTTCTTTCTTTCTTTCTTTCTTTCTTTCTTTCTTTCTTTCTTTCTTTCTTTCTTTCTTTCTTTCTTTCTTTCTTTCTTTCTTTCTTTCTTTCTTTCTTTCTTTCTTTCTTTCTTTCTTTCTTTCTTTCTTTCTTTCTTTCTTTCTTTCTTTCTTTCTTTCTTTCTTTCTTTCTTTCTTTCTTTCTTTCTTTCTTTCTTTCTTTCTTTCTTTCTTTCTTTCTTTCTTTCTTTCTTTCTTTCTTTCTTTCTTTCTTTCTTTCTTTCTTTCTTTCTTTCTTCCTTCCTTCCTTCCTTCCTTCCTTCCTTCCTTCCTTCCTTCCTTCCTTCCTTCCTTCCTTCCTTCCTTCCTTCCTTCCTTCCTTCCTTCCTTCCTTCCTTCCTTCCTTCCTTCCTTCCTTCCTTCCTTCCTTCCTTCCTTCCTTCCTTCCTTCCTTCCTTCCTTCCTTCCTTCCTTCCTTCCTTCCTTCCTTCCTTCCTTCCTTCCTTCCTTCCTTCCTTCCTTCCTTCCTTCCTTCCTTCCTTCCTTCCTTCCTTCCTTCCTTCCTTCCTTCCTTCCTTCCTTCCTTCCTTCCTTCCTTCCTTCCTTCCTTCCCTTCCTCCCCCTCTTCTTCTCCCTCTCTCCCTCTTTTCTTTCCGTCTGTCTTCCATCACAGAACCCTACGGGTTGGAAGGGACCTCGAAAGATCATCTAGTACAACCCCCCTGCCAGAGTGGGGTCACCTAGAGAACATCACACAGGAATGTGTCCAGACAGGTTTTGAATGTCTCCAGTGAAGGAGACTCCACAACCTCCCTGGGCAGCATGTTACAGTGCTCTGTCACTCTCACAGGAAAGAAGTTCTTCCTGACATTCGCATGGAACCTCCTATGCTCCAGTTTGCATCCATTGCCCCTTGTCCTATCACTGGTCATCACTGATAAAAGCCTGACACTCAACCTTTACATATTTGTAAACATTGATGAGATCACCCCTCAGTCTCCTCCAAGCTAAGAGACTCGGCTTCCTCAGCCTTTCTGTCCTTCCTTTCCTTCTTTTCCTGGCTAAGAGCCAATACTGCTGCCTGTTTTAATATATTTCCTCTATCCATGAAAAGAAAAGGAGCAGAGAACTTTCTTCTGATCATATGCAAGTGATTTATTTAAGGCCACAGAGTGAATTGCTTGCAAAAGTGAGATGATTCTCTCTGCAGTCATCCGGATAAAGCTCAGCCTAAATATGCATAGTTATTTATTGACAAGTGCTTTAGGAGAAGATCTGAGATGCTCACTTTTCCTAAAATGTCTCTTTGGATTGATTATGGAAAGGTAGAGGTTTTAGGTCTTTTGTGTTCAGCTGGTAGACATCTCATGGACCCAAAATCCAGGAATAATCTTTATTTTCAGCTGTAAGTTTCCTATCTTTTCCCTCTTCCAATACAAATGTAAGCTTGAATTATTTTAACTATGGAAAAGGCACCTAACTGAGTGACCCTGCCTAACATCACTGACACCGTTTGGCATCTTCACCTGAAGCCTGGGTTTATTTTCTTAAAGATTCCCCCTAGGTAAACCCCATGGAAAAACTAACTCTTGACAGCTCTTTCTGTTGTGACCATCACTTTTTACAGCCAAGAGCGATGATGTGGAGGTGAGGAAGGGCAGTCATCCGGTTTGTGCTGGAGCCAGCGTTTGCCGTTTGTTTTTTACTCTGTCCTGAAGTGGTGCATTTTCAGAGGCTGTAGCACACAACCAGGAAGAAAAAGTGACTCCCTGGTTATTCAGACAGATGACACTTTGCAAAGCAAGGTGAGTGGTGTAGGCTGCTTATTGCAGTAAGTTTTGCCAGAGGCAGAGCTGGCGGGAGTGACAAGTAATGAACCCTTTTCTGTGCTTGCTCTGAATAATCGTGGTGTCGCAAGCGGACGGGAGTGTATCTTCGTCAGCTGTGACAGCCCTGTAGTTTCCTGTGGTGGGCAGTCCTGGTGGAATTATGTGCTGTGCTCTGCTGCTAAGTTTGCAGACTGCTTTTTAGGTATGTTGCCTGGGATTTAACCCAAACAGATCTCATTAAACCAGAATGATCCAATTTAACTGAAAGATTCCTAAAGAAGGATGGGGCTTTAGTTAGTGCGTCCTAGCACAGATTTAAGGGCCTGTTGTTTGCCCTTGTTTAAAAATGCTGCCCTTGACTTTAATTTATTTATGTTTTAATCTTACCCAAGCCAATAAACCATACTTCCATTTGACTGTGGTTTTTTTGGCTTTGTTCTAATAATCCTTGACCTACCCACATAGATTTAACCGAGTGGGAATGAAGGTTGTGCCTGGTTATCGCGGTAGGTCATACACATTGACAGAGGTAATGGAAGCAGTTTTTATGACAATGTAAAGGGTAGAAACCCTACCGTGGAGGAAATAGATTCCCATACCAAACAATATAGTGGAAGGAGAGTTTATACCTTGCAGTGCTGCTGCAGTCCAGTGGGCACTTCTCTGTTTTGGAGGTACCTACATGCCAAAGTTTGCCAGCATACAAATTCAGCACACGGATTGTTGCTGCTTGAACTCTGGACTTGCTTTGCTGATTGGTTGTTTGCTTCAAGCACAGAGCTGGATGGAGCCTTTAGAGACTATCACAATGTAAATAAATACATGTGTGTTTGTTTCTAGCCTTTAAAAAAAAAAGTGTATGTGTCAAAGAAGGGGAAAAGCTGTGAAGACCTCATTTGCATGCCTTTGAGATGCAGGAGGTACAGGAAGCAATGGGTTTAGGGGAGGGCTAGTAAAATAATTCCATAGGGGTATAACAATAGGGAAACACAGAGAGTGGTTAGATGTTGTTAGATTAGATTAGTGCAGATTGATTGGGAAGTGGTGTTTATTTTGCTATTAATCATACAGAGGTACTTGAAACTTCCAGAAAAAGTCCTGTTCCACAAATCAGCATGAAGAATGATTAACGGGCTGGTTGTTTTGTTGTGCTTTTTCCTATCATCCACAGAAAGATATTACAATATTTAAAGTATTTTTGAGGGTAAAAAGGCTAGACTAGAACTTGAAAATGAAAGGTGGCAGTAAAGTAGTTCAGGCATAATAAATTTCTCTGCTGCCATGATTGTCCCTAGGCTGGATTTTTGTTCATCCATTGCATTAGTGATGTTTTTATTTGGGTTTTTGCCCTTGTTATAATTTTAAATGTGACGAAATATGCTGACTCGTACCAAGTTTTATGTTTCAACAAAGGAGAGACTGCAAATAGAAAGAACAAATGAATTCACAGTTGGCTAGAGCTAGTTTTGTGTCATTACTAGCTTACATCATGGATTTTTCTGCCAGTTAGCTGTTTGAAAGTAAAATAAGAGGCATGGCATGGCCTGAAACTGAGGGAAAGGCTGGAATTTCAGAGGGATATCCTCTTCATACCCTTGCCAAATCACCTCTCATTTACTTTGCATTTGTAGACATAAAATAGGGTACAAGTCTGGTTGCAGACAATCCTCCTCAGTATTTATGGATTCCCTTCAAAAGTTTTATTTGCTATAAACTTCTAGTTTTCTGTGGGGGAGGAACCTGGTGTAAGACAGGGCCATGGAGCATCACAGAAGTCGACAAAACAGCCTGAAATGCAGCCTCCCCACCTCTCTAGAGCACTTCCTGCTGCTTGCAGTGCTCCCTGGAAGAGCCAGGCTCAAAACAGCCATACTTGCAAATAGGTCATGATGCCTGTAGCCAGGGGGAATCTTTTCCAGCAGTATGTTGCTGTCAGGTACCTCACTTTAACCTGCACCTTTAGTGGATAAGCATCTCTCAGTGTAGGTCCTTCTTGCTGGAAAGTGACCTGTATTATCTTTGGTGAATACATGTTTGCCACTGTATTATTTTATTAACATAGCCTTTTCCCAAATCCCATATACTGGCCCACATATCCACACTGGTTCATTGTTCTGCTTGCTTTCTTTTGATTTCTAAACCAAATTTTAGCTAGCTATTAAGTGCTACAAAACTGTGTGTAAAATAGTACTTTCTGACTGAATTTAAACTGTAGGATTGATTTGTATTTTTCAGCATTTCCTTTGACCCACTTTGCTAAATTAGTTTCCAGTTTCCTTGAAAAAGAATGTCTTGTCTCCTTTCTGGTTTTGCTATTTCCTTTTGTTGGCTGAAATATTTAATAAAAAAGCTGCAGCAAGCAAAAGCTATGGACAGAAGGGTAAGTGGAGGAAACTTCATTGGCTGAAAGCTACAGGTCAGAATTGCTGACCTTCATTTTTTAATATATTTTCAAACCTTCCTCAATTCTTAACTGAATATGATTGTCAAGATTATTATTTTCCTTGCTTGCTTGAACTGCTAACATATTAATCAAGCTAAAAATAAATTGTGTTCTTGTTCAGATTTTACTTTCATGGTGATGTCATCACATTTGCTCTTAGGTCATCCTTAGAGTGTTTCATAGTAGAAGTGTTGTCTGGTAATAAACCAGTGGACTCCCTCTCCCTGTATTGGGTTTTTTTTTTTGTTTTTTTTTTTTTTTTTTTTTGAGAGCAGAAACATGTGCATTCTAAGTTATCTTAAAGAAGGAAGACAGGAAAATGAGATGAGAACTCTCCCTGCCCCTCTGCAGTCATCTCTTAAACACTTGGTACTGCACTTGGAAACAGTGAGTAATCCTTACCCTCACATCTCTGCCAGCCTGGGCATTTCAGGTAAGAAATGAAGCATTTTGCTGACACAGGGTCCTGCTCACTCCAGTGAGTTTCTCTTTGTACCTTCTGAGATGCCAGAAGATCTAGTACATAGGTCACACCAAGGCAAATTAATTGGGTGCCATCTCATTTCAGTTCCCGCTTATCCTTATCATGTGCCTGTGCCCTCCGTGGGCTGGCACAGGCTTTGCGGGGCGGCTGGTGACAGGAATAGCAGGGAGAGCTGCTTTGGGCTGGAGCAGGGCTGTCTCCCCTGCCCTTAGGGAGCTGGCTGGCTCTGGTCCCATCCTTGCAACGAGTGCCTCCAGCCAGAGGTGTCACACGCCCTCTCCTTGTCTCTCCTCCTCCTCTCTCCTACTCACAGCATTTCTGGATAATTTCAATAAGATAGTCCTGAAAACATAGCATAGCTGTTTCAGGGGCTGCCTTTGGGCAGGGTTTACATGCTAGACGCCAGATCCTGCTCATCTCTGGACAGGTATACCTGCTCTGAATTAATCTTAGCTGCAGGGAAACAGAGTTACAAACAGAGAGGAAGAGGGCTTGCCTGTGCTGTTTAGAAGAGTGGCAGGAGGGAGGCACAGAAGGTGATTGTGTCAAGGTGTGATGTATTGGGGCTAGTTAGTGCCACAGTAGTGCAAACAGTATGTAGGAGACTAGGACAAGAGCAGTGAAAGCCACAACAGAAGATCCTCTCATCTCAGCACCATGCACCTCTACCAGGACCTGGTGGCATTGCAGCCACGTAAGTGTGGTTCAAGCGCTGTAAAACAAAACTCTTCCAGATATCACAGATCATTTTCCTTTTGGAAGTTCCTCATTGTTTCAGACTTCCCCCTCCTCCCAATCTCAAACTCCTTATCATCCCACTCTCGACCAAGCATAATAAATCTCACCCTCATTTTAAAATCTTTTCTTATTGCACACACTACCCATGTTATGGGGACTGTAACATTCCTTTTTGATAATTCTCCTTCTTTCACATCATACCTACTGTTTAGCACTATTCACAAACCCAGTATCTTTTTCTGCTTGATGTGAATTTGACAGTGTGAAATGTGTGCACTAGGAACTTAACTGTAACCACCTGCTGTTTTCTCCATAGTTACCAGTAAGCAAATCCACTATAATTATTTGTATCTCCACTTCGGATGCCAAAGAGACACTGGTAGATTTTGAGTCAATCATCTGTTGGTCTGACATGAAAAATGCCCTCACTAGAGTAGGAACCTTGTCCTTCTCTTGTCTTTCTACTGTTTAAGAATTTATATTGCACCTATAATATTTTGGATATATGGAGATACCCAAATTTGTCCTAATCCTAGGTTTGGAAATAGCTTCATTTCATAGATTCAACAGCTATAGCTATTTTGGAAAATGTTTAAAGTCTGCACATACCTGGATAAACTATAGAGGACCTTTCTTAGCTCTTGTTTTAGTGGTGTGTTTCAATGGTTATGCTAGTGACCTTTTTTATTACTAGAATTCTTGTTAATTCATAGCAAGCCAGAACATTATTATAAACCTCTTGACAGTTCTGGTTTTTAGGGCTTGGACATGTAATCAAAGGTGGATTTACCTAATACTAAGAGATGAAAGAGTCACCAGCCTTTGGTTTCCTCCCTTTTATTTTTCTAGGAGGTTACTGCCAGAGTAAACTGAAATTGGAGGTGGTTTACATTAATACTTCAGCCTGTAGACTGTACTTGCTGAGGAGTTTATCCAGGAGGATCAGCTGATCCTGCTGCATGATGGTGACCTCTGGCAGAGACATGGGACAGAGACAGCTGCCTCAGCTCTCCCAGCTAAACCTGCTTAAGGTGGTGAGTGGGAGTTGTTAAACCATTATTTGTTTAATTGTAGGGCTAATAGATTTAGTGTGTGTGTGCTTTATTACAATAAAATACATTAAATGGAAGCAGGGGAAAAACTGAATGTACTACTTGGGAGCTGGTTCCCAATTATTATTCCTTTTTATTAACAAGAGCCTAAAATGAAAAGTAACCGGAAGCAGACTCCGCTTTAAGCTTTCTAGTTGTATGAAATTGCAGCCCACCCTGAAATGTCTGGTGCCATGGGGGTGTATGGTGCTTTTAGGAATACAGGGCAAGGGTGACTTTTTAATTAGACTAGTCTTCATATTTTTCTCCAAATATAGACAAGCACTTAGTTTTCTCTACTTCAATATTTGAGAATACCAGCCAGCTGTACTCTGGGAGCTATTTTCTAGGGAAGTCTGTTAGAAAAAAGGGAATCTGAATGTTATTTCTATTTTAATAATGGCAGGATAAAGTTTTTAATGATGACAGCTTTATGAAAGTACAACCCTTTCCCCTCCCTTGTTCCCCTCCATATTTCCCTTTATAAACAAAACAGAGATAAACCAAATCCTTTCTTCACAAGCTACTGCAGGGATCTCATCGGCAGTGTGCTGGCCTGTGAAGCGCTGCCTCCTTGTTTCAATATGCCCAAGCCCTGAAACTCTGAGGGAAAGACATGTGCTGTGGGAGCTGCCTCCTATGCACAGGCCCACTGCAAGTATGCAAGTAGAGGTCCTCTCAGGAAAGAAGCTGAGAGCACTTGGCAGTGGAAAGTATCTTGCCCATACTGGAGATGGTGACAGAATTGGCAATGAGGAGGTGACTAGTTGTTCTGCAAGGCCTGGTCCGGGGCCAGTTTTCATTTTCATCTTGTTCTCTTTCTGTTTTTCTTTCTCTCTTGCTTTTGTTATTTATACCAATGACCAAATGTTGCTTATTTTTAGCAGCCTTTCTGTTTTGCTCAGGCACTGATCCTAAGTAATGCAATGCCTGTGGCCCTCCCAAAGGCACCATCCCACCTCTATTAAGAGCAGACGAATGCAAGCTTTGGTGTTAGGGAGTTATTGGTTTGCTTCCTGGCAAGTAGGTGTGTGCAATACCTGTAAAAGGTGCCTATGCATTCCTTATATTAGTACTCCAACATCTTAGCAAATGACCTTGTATGATCTGCCTTGGGCTGTTGGTGAGAAATTATTTCTTTGTGTTGTGTAGCTCCATGAAGCTAGCAGCCTTGCAACTTGCTTATTTTACAGCATATAAATCTGACACTAAAAAACCTAACACACCCAAAGACACACACCCATTTCCACTAACAGGGCAAAAGCAAAGTCCTCCTTTGAATGCAGACAGTTTCAGTTCTGGGAGGAGGAGCAAAGGAGATGGATCAATTCATGGAAACAGATGTAAGAGTTACATAGATAGGAGTGCATTATGTAAGTGCCATTTTTCTTCCTTTTCTCTCCTAGATCTTGTGTTGCTGGGTAATTGCAGAGATTCGAAAACAAGGGACAACATAGTCCTGAGGCATGCAGTTATGGGAGGCTGTCTAGTGATTTGTGGATGTCCAGGGAACCCATGCCTCGCATATTAGCAGCTGATGATCTTCCTCTAAGCATCCTAGCGGCTTTGTGTCTGCTTTCCTACTTCAAGAAACAAATGTATGACCTTAGACATTTGCCCCTCTTCTAAACCTCTCTAAGCTGGAAGTAAAATGTAAGGGAAGATGTATCCAGCCTGAGACACAAAGTTTATCCTTCCCTATCCTGACCCAAAGTTTATCCAAAAGAACTTGAGAACCCAGCAGGAA
>NW_009954543.1:3083317-3096790 GCF_000747805.2 Chaetura pelagica
CAGGAATAGCTGCACACTTGAACTGCAAGGTGCAGACGTTTATGTCTTGCCCATCCATGCCAGGTCTCCATCTCCTTGAGGTAGGGAAGGATTTACTTGGTCACTTCTGCCTTCTTTGCATCAATGTAACTTTGCTCCAACACACCAGCATTTCTGTTGTTGTTGGTGAGGTGTTTTCTAGCTTATGCCTATTGCATGGCTTCAGCTGGAAGGAAGGCAGATGAGGAGGTTGTCCCACACCCTCAGTGTTGCTAGGATCCTACCCAGCCTGCAAGCATAGATGTACATAGATGTGCTTGATTCTCTCAGTAGGGTCTAGCTTAATTTAAACACTTTCTGTAGGTATTTGTCTTGCACAGTTTCAGGCCTGGCTCATTTTTTTAGGGTTATGGTCTTACTACATGCATGTTTCTGTTGGCAGAGGAAACAAATTTGTTGTTGATAGAGAAAGAAAAGAGGCTAGGGGTGATGTTACTCAGGTGCAGCCAGAAGAGCTAATGGCCCAGTGCTTAATTTGCAAATACCATGTCCACCCAAGTGTTCTCACTTTTGCCCCTGCTAGGGAATTACTATTGATTGCAATTGAAAATTATTTGAGACAGGAGGAGGAGAAGAAATCTTGTTTTGGAAAAAAAGTTATGTTGCCCTTTTGGGGGACCCAAATACCTTTTCTACCACACTTCTTTTTTTTAATCCTTTCACCTTTTTTGCTGCTTGAGTTTCTGCTGTTTTATCCTTTGGGATGAAGCAAATCTTTGTGCCAAGTCCCTGTGTGGTTACTGTTATTCAAGATCTAGCTTTTATTAACTATCCTGAACCTGTTGGAAGATGGGAAGGTATGTATTACGAAGCTGTTTTTTTAAATTCAGCCCTGTTTGTATACTATGATCTACTGTGATGCAAAGAACTAAAAATGCAGCACAGTTGTCCAAGACTTATTTTTTAGTAAATAACTATTTACTGTAACTATTTTAGCATTCATCTGAACTACCATCTTAGTCTGGAATGCAGTAAGACATTTAAGATGTGTGGATGTGATACCCACCTCAAATAAATACAGCACTGCATCAGTAGATGTTTTTGTATTTTCCAGTAAGCAGACTGGTGTTGGGGAAAAAGTTTAGTCTATTAACACCTCTGCTCAAAGCAAGCCAGCTTCCTTTCTACATGGGATAATTATTTTTTCATATAAGGCCTATAGTGCCTCTGATATATTTGCGCTTGTGAGTCTCAAATGTTGCAATACAGATCACCCTTTATGAGTGGACTCTGAGGTCACATGTCTGCATTTAGTATTCACTGTGCACATGCCATCATGCACTGGCTTGTGAATTCTGTAGCTGTAAGGGGTATGGACCCATATTTCAGGTGTGAAGAAATCAGGGCTTTTTTGGTACTTAAAGCACCCATGTGTGCAGATCACAGCTATAAGTACCTTTAAGAATTCTCTTGATTCATAGCTGGCATCCACCATTGGTATGGGCAGGATTACACATAAAAATACTGTCCTGTACATAACAGGACCATTTAGAGCATCCCTACAGTATAAAAAGAAAAAAAAAAAGAAAGTGAACTTGGATACAAAAGTCATTTTACCTCTGTGGAAGACTTGCTGGGGAAACATTAAGAGGCTAGTTTGCCTGCCATAGTCCAGGGCTCACAAGTGATTTTAGGTAGCTGGTGATCCATGCTTCTGTTTACATAGTCCCAGAGAGGATTAAGGATCTTTAACAAAAAACAGTTCAGAAATAGGTGATGGTGGGAGAAGTGATTGTAACCAGCATGCCAAGGAAAAGTCAGCAATAGGAAATCTTCTATCCTGGATCAAGAATCCTGGGGCTTTCATGGATAAAAAGTTGCAGCTGGAGTTGGAGAGGGTGTAATGACACACAAATCTTCAGTTTAATCATCTTCTAAAGTCATGCCCAGGGTTGGCTTACAGAAGATGAAAAAAGCTAATGAGCCCTGAGAAGGGCTGATCTGCAGCTGTCCTCAATAGCTTTCTTGAAGGAGGTCTTACTGCATTTATAACTGCTGCACGTTGCTGGTTTTGAGCAGCTGTGTCTTGGATTCTCCAATATACTCATTGCAGGAACTATCTCTTAAAACTCTGGCCAGCACCTGAAAAAATATTATTGTTTGAGATGGCATTAACATCTAGGATCCAACCACAATTTTGTGTTGGGTGCAAAACAGTTGAAATATGAGAGGCTGTCTGTGCCCTAGAAAGCTTATTTTCTACCCGCAGGCACTTAACTTTGAAAGAGGAAATGGGTAAAGGTGATCTAGTTTTTTCATCCAATATGAGCTGGCTAGGTCAGTCAGTGAGATTCTTAACAGGTGTGAGATTGCAGTAAGATTGGAGCAATCTGGAAGGAGTGCAGAAAATTTTATTTAAAAAAAAAAAAAAAGTCCTATCAATCCACACTCAGTAGCAGGTCTAGCAGAAGAACCTCAGGACTGAAGGCTAGGACAGAATTTCAGCTTCTCTTACTAACTTTGCCACTAAATTCTTGTGTACCTATGTACAAAATCCTTCACTGCTGTTCTAGATCCAGAATTTATACCTTGTGCTACTGTATGCCACAATTTGTTACTCTTGCACCTACAGCACAGGTCACTAGGGCCATGCCCAGGTGGGCCAGAGTGACTGTCACTGGGCTGGTCCTCATATAAGGTGAACTCTTAGTTTGGCAGAGTATGAATTTGTAGAAGCAGATTGGCTTGACAACCTGAAGGGGGGCAAAAAAAAAAAGACAAAGGAGAGTATATGATGCAAAATGTCTAGTGGTACAGCAGTGCAAAACGCAAACAGCTGAGCTGCAGAAAGGAAGGCAATATTCTAAATTCGGAAGTGTGAAAAAACCCCACAACTCTAAAAGGTGTCTTTACTTAGCAGACTTATTTTACTTTATTTTCCCCCCAGCATATTTCCAGCTTTTTAAAATCAGAAATATTTTCTGTGGAGAAACGATTAATGAAGCCCAGTGGAACGGTGACAGGAGGGGTAAGTGCATATAAATTCAGGGGTACATTTGCTGGGGAAAAGGTACATTACCAACATCTGTTAATTAAAACACACTAACTAGTTGGAGGTAAGAGTTTAAAGCTGTCCTCTGTGCTAACAGGCCCAGGAAGGAAAACTGGGGGAGCCCTCGGGTAAAATTTGCAAGCTGTGTGAATGCCATGTTCAATACTATGGCTATGTTTTTAAACTACTGCAAGTAAGGCGCCTTTTTGTCCTAGGAAGGATGAAGCATTACATTAGCTTTTTTGAAAATGTTTAAATATATGCTTTTGTTAATATGTTATTGGATAGTTAATGTTTTTGAGTAAAATTAATCATTGTGAAAGCTTTAAAAATTAACTCTTTGCAACCAATCATTTAATCATAATTAAAGTCGGTGAAGGAGACCTGAAACATTTGTAGTTTCAGAGTAAAACTGAGGATGGTGTTTTCTGAGATCCTCTAATATTTCTGGTGCAAGAAGAGAGGCAGGGAATTTAAGAAATTACTTTTGGAAAAACATCCCTGCTAGTAGGTTTGGGTTTTGTTTGGTTTTTTTTTAATCCATGGAATATCCAAAAGATGGGGGGGGGGAAAAAAAACCCAAACCAATTGCGACTTGCTGCTAAAGGCGTTAATACAACACTAACGAACCGTAGCCTTTCCACCATGTAGCTGGCAACATTACCACCCATCTGTGCTGAATGGGACGTGCAAGCAGAAGTCAGGGCTGAAAACCCTCCACCTGTTTTTGCAAAGTGCGCGCCCACTGAAGTTACTCAGCGCATTCGTTCCGTCTCTGGCGGTCAGGGTGATGTTGTTACTACTGCTTTTCTGCTGTCTCATATCTCCCACCTCCATGTGCCAGCTGATAGGGGAGCTGTGACATACCACACCCCCGCAGCCGGGAAGGGGGTCACATGGACTGGGCTCATCCAGAGCACTTTAAAGAAACTGATAAGCTCTATCTTGTTTAACTTGGTCTTTGGAAGACGCTTGTGGAAATTTCTGCAAAGGAGGTGACATCAGTTGTTGTCACAGCTGCGGAGCAAGTCTGCAAGACTGTGTCAGTTCAGTATCTGGCCAGGGCATGTGTGAGTAGATATTGTTAATAGATTGCACTTAAATCAAAAACAGTTCATACGAAGTTGGTGAGGAGGTTCGATCGCTCAGAGCAGGTGCATTATCATCAAGTCTTGAGGCAATGATGGAGTGTGTAAACTTCATAAAGGAGAAAGATGACCAGCTTTGGAGGGCCAGTGCAACATTTGAAACAAACCTTCTCCTCGGGGAATTCCAAGTGTTAGCATGTGGGACACACTCCAGCTGCTAGCTGCTCAGGCTTTAAATAAACCAGGCAAAATCCTGTATTCAGGCTCTACCAACCGAGGCAAGCTGCTATTGCAAACCTTTCCAGCTTGGTCAGAATGACAAATATTTTTGAAAGAGCATTTAAACCTTAGTATTCTGCGCAGCTTTCCTTCTGATTCTCTGAAGTGACATGTATCTCAGCATAGATACAAATTTAGCAAAGAATCTGCTTTGTGCAGGTTGAAACTCTGTCCCAGGAAGGCTGGAATCGAAAAAGGGTTAGAAGAAATATTTCTACATGGAATGATGATGACATTGCTACCAATACTGCTATTTTCCTAATCTAGGTACTTTTGCAATCACAGCATGACTTGATTAATGGAGGACTATTCTCCTTATTAAGTTGAAGTGGGGAGACCCTTTTCCATAAAGAGAAACACATGTGACTTTAGGGTGGCACTTTTTTTTTCTTCATGTGCTGTAGAGGAAATAATTTAATGTGTCTGGAATACACCATAGAAGAATTTCAGGGAGAAAAAAAAGACAGCTGGGAGATGCATGTCTTTTTGACAACTAGAATGTGAATAACTTTGGGGAGGTCTGAAAATAGGATACAGTACTGTTTGCTTTGTCTTGTGGTTTGAGATTGACTTCAGGTTTTTTGTGTTTTTGTTGTTGTTTTTTTTTAATAACCCTCTGACTATAATTTATTTCTAAAGTACAGAGGTGCTTGGGAGGGGTGGGAAACAAGTAACTTAATGCAATCTATGCAAATGATGTCTAAATTTTTTCTTCTACCATTACCCTATATAAGACTTCATTCATCAAGACTGCTCAGTTTTTCTGTGATAAAACCTGTTGAGCAACGTAGTACACAATGTTTTGGAATTTAATGCTCTTATTACTGTCAAAGCACAGATATCAAGCTATACCAGTCATCTTGAAAAAAATGTACAGGTGACACAACCTACCTTCCTGCTTCATCTCTTCTTCCTTTAGACACAGACACACAAATTCTTGTTCAAACCAACAAGTCTATCCTGAATGTATTTATAAAGTTGAACTCTGCCAGGAGATGGTTAATCACATACATTGCCAGGGATATCTTTTGAAGGTATCCTCAACGCTGTGACAGGCGTATTTGTCACTCAAACTATTTATAATTCTAGGAGTTTGGAGGGCAGACAGATGTTTTATATGAAATTGCAGCTCTTCTTTTGTACAAAAGAAATGGGCTATGTCCGTATGGACGTGTCAGGCAGATCTGGAGCATGCTGGTTTTGGGAAATGTCATGTTTGCACCCCAGACACACTGCTTCTCACCCAGTTAGGCTGTGGCATCACAGATGGCTTTGTAGCTCCGTGGCAGTTAGCCCGGTGTCTGCTGGACCTCTCGTTTCTGTAGACTGATGGAAGAGGTCAGTGCAGGGTAACTCAAGAAATGTGAAGCTGTTGTCCATGTAGAAAGTCTATAATAAGACTTGTAAGGGCTTCCAAATTCAATAAAACAATGAGCTTCAGTTCTAGTGTTACCCACAACATTTATTACTTTTTTTTTAATTTTTTCCTCCACATGGTGTGCAAAACTATTTGTCAAAGGCTGACTGGCCTTAGTATAAGACTGATAACCGTCACATCTTATTTATTTATTTATTTTCTTAACACCTCAAGCAATTAATTTTGAGGATTTTTTATAAACCTGACATGCAGGTCAGCCTTCCCTCCTAATCCTTTTTCCGTATCTTGAATTGTTCTTAACTCTGTGTTTCTGGGGGTCATGGGCAATGCACACAGACAGCGCCTTCAGCAGGCACACAAGAAATGTTGTGAAGGTAGCAAGCTTCCCATTTCCTTGGTCACTCAGGAGGTTTATGAGCCAGTATAATGAGAATGAATGATGAGCTGTTGTTCATTGACAGAGACCTTATGGGTCTGTCTATGCACAAGAGGTTTTGGAAGTTGATAACCTTTGTGCTTCAGGTTTTGTTTGGAATAGATAGAAGAGGAGAAAATATTCTTGATAAATGTAAAACTGGAGAGACAAACTGAAGGATATTAGCTACACTCTGGCAGTAAAGCTGAAAATTTGAGCTGTTTATACAGTTGGAAACAGAGTTAGGCTATTTTCATTATTTTGGCATGCAGCTTTTACAGAATCAGGAGATGCTCCTGCCTAGACTTTCAGTCTCTTCTATTTTTTAGGTCTCTGTAAGATGATGTGATATATCACAGCTTTGGTCTGAGGGCTGGCCAAGTATAAATGGAAGTGCGGATTTTGAACTCTGAAATTGAGAAGTCTCTAGGTCACTCTAAACTTGGCTGGAGGCAAGGCATGTTAAAGTGTTTTTTGCCATTCAAGAGCGAGATAAAATATCCGTAGAGAGAACCACTATTACTACTATATAAGTTATTCACTTCAACACCTTTCTCATATCATATCAAGTTAATGACTATTTTGTGCGTCTGGTATACATCCAGAACCCGTGTTGTAAAGTCAAGGTTGCATGAGATATCCCAGTTTGCATTAGTAAATGCTATAGCACACTTTGGACAAGCATCATAAAGCTGTGTAAACAGAAACAATACTTTAAAAATTATATATATTTTTTTTTCTAGATGATATGAAGTAAAGATTAAATACTGAAGTTTGATTTTCAGAGATAGTACACACACACTCCCACACATCCTAAATAGTGAATTCTTGGGAACCTAAAATGTAAGTGCCTGAAATTTTTATCTTTTTACACCTAAAATGTAGCCATCTTTAACTGAAACGTAAGTATTATGTCTAATGGAACCACATTAATTCTAGAAGGAGCATTTGTCTTCTCTGGTATTTATTATTTCATAATATCCACTTTCTTAATTTTTTTTTTTTTTCAGATGTTCCAGCAACTTCACATTATAAGCTCTTGAGGCTCATTTAAAATTTCGCTATGCAGTTTTGCAGGGTGATAGAGAGCTCAAGCCAAGGCTTAAGGACTTGGGTCCTAATCAGAAGTTACCCCTGTACAAAAACATATTTCTGAAGCAAATGGGAAAGAACTGGGTGCTCTTATGAACATGCCTGGAAGATATTTGGAAATCGCTGTGATCTGTTTTTCAGAAACAAGAACTATAAAAAAACTCCCAACCCTCCTGGAATGACGAGAAGCACGCATGTTTTCTTTTTTGGAAGGCATTAGTGTAGTGTTTTTCTGCATACCTATGATATGGTGGTTGGAATAGCATTTGGAAGGGCTCCTTAACAACAGCCTCATCACTTTCCTCATATCTATGCTGGCTGTAGTGGAGACAGCGTTATTTACCCCAGTGTTGTTGTATAGCAACCTGGGGAAGTTCGTGGCATAACTGTGTCTGTTGCTCAGCCTTGGCAGCCAGGCCAGATCGCAGCAGCGGAGGAGAGCGCCTTGGGCTGTGCAAAGCCAGGGACAGGGATGCTTGTTGAGCCGGAGGTCTGATGGAGGGAGGAGGCAGGACTGGTCTCAAGTGCCCCCTTCTCCCACTTGGTGCAACAAGGGGAGAAGGAAGGTGACAAAACTACTTTCTTGGGAGTCTTTCCTAGGTGTGGGACTGTGCCTGAATGATTTCATTCAGCCCTGAATTTGTAATGGAAAATCTTGCATGATTACAACTTAATATACCATAGTCTGTATTTATGGCTGAGTTGGCTTGAGTTAACAGTACCTTTGGAGATACACTGCTTGCAAAACATGCACCACTAGCCAAAGCATGCCTTTTATCAAGATGGGTTGGGAATATCCAGTGCTTCCCTTCAGGCATGTCGCTACCTGTAGCTGAATTTAATAACACCTATATTACTAGATTATTGTAGGGAGGTTTATCCTGGCTTTTTTTCTTCATTCTTATGAATCTATTTATTTACTTAACTTTCCTACCATCAAGGAAAAAGCCCCTATGAGTACTTGCAGGAGAAGGGTCAGATGGTGAGACTGGATTGAAAGACAGTATTTAGGTTCTTAGGACGATGCCAAAGGAGCCTGTGGGCTTGACTATGCTACACAGCCAAGTACACTGCAGAGATCCCTGAGCTAATGTCGTGATAGGAAATTCTGTTAGTGTTGTGTTCTCCCTGGGCTAATTAACAGGGGTGCCTCTCAGCATACCTAATTAGCTCCATTCCTGCAGCATCCTCAGGGCAGGGCTAATTAGCGTGGGTGTTTTGCTATACAATCACAGCTACATTGCCTCTGGGATCTAAGCTAGCATCCGTGCATGGCATTGCAATGTACCATGTAGACAAGCCAGTTTCCTCAAAGCTACCTCAGGATCTCTAGCAGCCTTTTGCTGTGTAGACTTGCCCGGTGCATTAATGAGACCCCAAAAGCTTATGCAGGGAGAAGGATAGCAACTCAGGATGTGGGCCAGAGGGTAACGCTTTGGAAGACAGATGTTTTAGAGTGAGTCCCAGATTAATTTGCATTTACTTTACCTCTGGATCTGCTTGTTACCTTCGGATTAAAGACAGTATTAAAAGTAAGCACCAGCTACAGTAAGGCAGAAAAAATGGGCCTATACTGAGGTGTATGAAGTCTGAACTGGCTACCTTGCAGCTTGCTCATTTTTTGCTTTTAGGTTCTCAGATAAACTTACAGGTACAAAAGATAGTCCTGACCTAATGAACTGAAGGATTTTTAAAGCATATTTTCCTCACTGCTGTGGTCAAATAATAATGGTAACTAACTATCCTTTATGGTTTTACAGACCCTGCTCTCTCTGAGCTTGAAGTGCTTTGCAAGCATGAGTAAGCACAGCTTCACATGAGCCCTGTGATGAGGCAATACAATGATTCCCATAGTACCAGTAGTAAATTTGAGATGCAAAGATCAGCCAAAAGTAACTTCCATTTATTAGAAAGAACACGACCTCTCCGGTTTAACTTATTCTCGCACTGTGCTCCTCAGAATTTTCTTGTACCGACATTTTTCTTATCAGCACTGTTTTAACTCAATGATATCAGGTGATTGCAGATTCGGTTCAGCTGAGCTGACCTGAAAATGTTGCATTGCACTATACAAGAGCTGCAGAAAGGTGTCTTATTATTCACAAAGGGGCTGTATACTGCAGAGAGCTGATAAACAAAAGATCCACTGTTTCTGTCTTCTGCTTACAGTATCAGTAGCAACAGGCTGCACCGATACCTTCCCTGATAGCTCAGCCTTGCACAGAAAAATAGTACCATTTGTGGTTGCAAATTCCAGCCTCTGCATGGAATCCTCAGGGGCTCAGCACCTCCCAGGAGCTCAGTGGGAAACTCTTCCTGACAAGTGGAAAAGGTCTGGTGGAGACAGCCTAATACACCTCTTAATCTTGCCTCACTTTATTTTCATGGTTCTAACCACCCCAAAGATGCATAACATACAGCTACCCAATTTTCTCTCCTCCCCACAAGGAAAGGCTGTGGCTACACCTGCATCGTATCTGAACTGATCTTGGGAGTGGTCTGAAGCCTGCAGTGCTCTTTATGTCTTTGCTGCATGTTCAGGTTGCACCTTCTCTGGTAAATTATGGTGATTCCCATTTATGAAAGACCCTTTTTTTACCCAGAGGACAGACTGGATACATGGAAGTGACCTGGTCAGGCAAGGAGAGGTGTCTGCTGGAGTCCCTCTGCAGCCATTTATGCCCCTCAGAGCCGTGACATGCACAGGTCAGTCCAGAGTGAATACCAGCAGGGAAAAAATTTAGACAGTCCCTAACTATGTCCTTAAGTTCAGCCTCAAGGATGAACATTATCTAAAGTAGAAAGCAGAGGTAGCCTCTGCTTCTCTCACTTCCAACAGGGAGAAGTACAGTGAGTGCTGCTAAGCCTTTGCAGCATTTCTCTAGCCATGCGGGCAGAAGAGGACTCTCTTGCAGCCAAGTCATCCTGTGGCTGGTTCCACACCCACCAGCCAAAAGCAGCAGCCTACCAAACCCTGCTGTGGTGCAAAAGGGGCTGATCTTCCTTACTTCACTGCTTTCATCAGTTGTAGTTAAGCACAACAGATGAGCTTTTAAACAAGAGGTAGGACCTTCTAGTTAGAGCTTTTTGCCATACCATCTTCGTAGAAATAACTTCTGGTTTTAATAAATGATCATGTGCAGTTAGAGAACAGCATTATCTACACATATGGATTCCTCTTCATTGAAATCCCAGAAACATTCTTGCTTGAACTATGTGGAAAAGAAATCTTGGATTAAAAAAAAGGTGTCACGAGCAAAGAGAAACAAGAGACAATAAGAGATGTGTGTCTCAGCAAGACTTCTACAGAGAAGCCTCAACATGTGTGCAAGGTGAAAAAGAGTAACCGGATGACTTCAGCATTGGCTTGAGATGGGCGAGGGAGGGCCCTTTTCATCACAGTCTGGTGGAGAAATGTAGAGCTTCAGATGAGGCAAGAAGTACAGATCCTTATTTCAGAAATATAAATCCTTTTTTAATAAGTGACTGAAACTGTAGGAGTTTCTTAAGAAAGTCAGCTTTCCTGATCTCAAATCTTTAACTCTTTTCCTGCTTGATGAAATGCTGCTGTTGCTTTCACTTTCCTGCTTTGCTCAATTGCCTGTGCGTTTTGAGGAATGAGTGAATGAGCCATGTTACCTTACACAAAGAGGTCTCTAAAAGGTCGAAAATCAATGCCAAGACCTGCTCCAGAAATAGCTGAGAGTCAGGGCTGTTGCAGAGCTCCCGATGGCCACATGATCCCAGTCAGAGACATTAGCAGGGTAGGGCTGCTCCTTTTAAAGGATAGGGCACCCACATTCTTACTGAATGTGATTAATCTTTTTTTCTTTTTCTTTTTTTTTCCTCCCCTGAGGCTTAGGTTCCAGTAACAGATTAATCTTGCCTATCATGAGCAATTCATCTGGTCACCCAAGTCCTGTTTATAGTCAGTGAGGCTAAATAAGCATGTCCAGAGGGCAATTCATCCCACCTGTGTTAATTTGGGGAGGTGGAGGTGGTGAAGGTGGAAATAAGTGCCCCTGGGAAGGGCTTGGCTACTACAGCTGACCACACAGGGAGCCCAGGCAACTTTCTGGGAGTGCTTTTTGTCCATGGCACTAGTCTGAGTAATTCATTGCTGCTTATAGTTTTGATTTGGTTGAAGTAAGGAAGTACTGGAAAGTACACGAAAGATGCTGTTACCTTGCTGTTCTCAGGCTGAAGCCCTAAACATTAACCAGGCATCTCAAAAGTGTAAGTAAGGGTACACACATTAGAATAAAGGCAGCAGATAAGAAAAACACTTGCAATTTAAATATGCTTGTACATTAACAATTGCTAGCAGGATGGGAACATGAGACATGAAGTCAGTATTTGCATGCTGGTTTTGGTCTGTTACTGTTGAAGTTGTGATCAGGTTTAGAGGCTTACACTAGAGGAAATATGATATTCTTGAAAATGATTTTGCAACACAGATAGAACATAATGAATCACCCAGTGCCATAATGCAAAGTTTTCCACTCCCCTCCTTATGTTCTATTCTGATATCTGTAATCCACCAGCATAAACAAAACAAATGGGTTTTGATTTACTTTGTGCAACAAAAGTCAAGGCTAATTTTCCTAAAAATATTTAATTTTAGTCTTGAGATAAGACTGAACAACCAGATTTTGATGGACAATTTTATCAGTGCAGTCTAACCTATAATGTTGTAATGACACTCACCCTGAGTAAGCAGCAGGTATACTAGCAGAGACGAGAGATTTCCCAGCCTAATGCATCCCAGATGATTCTAGTCTGGGCATATTGCATATCTGTGCAATCTGAGTGAGGCTGGCAACTGTGTCTAGGTCTCTGCTGCTTTTGTTGGAGCCAGCAGCCGGCGAGGGTGCTCAGCACCCGGCAAGGCTGAGTCTGCTAGGCTCTGGGATGGTGCTGAATTCTGCTGAGAGGGAAAAGACTCATGAGAGCAACTCGATTCTGTATTTCTCCGTAAGTGGATTGCTCTGCTGAGTTTAGCAAAACTGTCCTTAGCACGTGTGTGTGTGAGGGCCAGACAGTTCCTCTGTAAATTACCTTACTTTGTGTAAAGCCAAATCCAGAGCAGTGATTTCTCTCTCCCTTCTCTCTTTGCAAATTTCTGGAGCCTCACTGAGGAAAAAAAGAATACTTAAAGGAATCTAGTTTATGCGAAACAGGAAATGTAAATAGGAAGCAAGCTAGCAGAAAGTTTCTTGCTGAAACTTGGAACTATACTGAGTAATGTCCCAGAGCTGTTTTCCTGCCGTTTTTTTCATGACCTGATTTATGAATTCCGTATGCCTAACAGGTATAACCCTGGCATGGGACACATATTTTGGTTCAGGCTGAAAATCCTTCCTGTGCCCTCTCCCTACTTCTCTGTCTCCCCATGGCAGCAGAAAAATTAGGACATGTTTGTAAAGGTGCTATTTTTCCTTGGCCCATCGTGCTGGCTGGATGACTCATAAACCAAACATTGATACTATCAGCTGGCAGTTACTTAAACTCCTTTAAAAGGAGTAACAATGAATGCAAATCTAACTGGTGAGAGACTGTTTGCAATGCACGCGTGTGTGTTAGGGCTTGAACATTTATAAGGAGGGTTACCACAAAGCCCTCTGACACGCAATAGTAAGACATTGTATCGAGAGTTGTTTCTTGGTTGTCTGTCCGTTTTGATTGTGTGGGGGTGTAGTTGATTTTTAGGTAAACCCCCCAAAACTGCAACTCGACCCTGGGCTCAACAGAGAGGACACCTATCATTTTCCTGGCAAACAACACTTGTTAATGACAGAGGATTGCTGGCCACTTGTGACTGCCTGCTGAAAGAGGAAACTATTGCATGGTAGTTTAAAAAGACATTAGTGTTGCATAAGTACCAGTAATTAGTTAAGCTGCGCTTGGGAATGTTCCCATGCGCTGGGAGGTGATCATCTCTGTCTGTGATCCATAGGAGCATTCCCTGGTGACAGGGCACCCCCAAAACCATTCCAAGAGGTAGGTTGTAGGCAGCCAGCCACTTCCACAGGCTAAGAGAGGTTGCTAACACAGACGTGGACAATTTACAGGACAGTTGTCCACAGTTCTCAGAAATGTCCACAGACAGATTTCATCGTCTTTCTTTCAAAGCAGCAATATCACGTATGATGCTGTCAGAAATGTTTCAATTTAGAAAATGTCCATCTTT
>NW_009954543.1:3096815-3117037 GCF_000747805.2 Chaetura pelagica
GATTTTTTTTTACTGTGGAGGGACAGGTGGCTTCACATTTTCTGGCCCCTCACTCTTTTCCATAGCTTCTCTCCTGTGCTGCTGAAAGAACTGTGTTACTGCTGCTGATTTACCTCTTTGCAGTGTTGCTGGTAATAGATGAGAAAGTTCTCACTGAACCCTAGGCTGAACTGGTGAAACACCAGTGAATATAAAAAGTAAGCCAGCAGCAGACAGGAACTGTCTTAATTCTTGTCCTTTCCTACAGTGGCGACAGGAAATGGAAGAGCTTCTGGGATACATCCTCACTCTTCCTCTTCTTATCTTTAGGGCAAACTCTGTTTCTGTTTCCAACAGTTGTCCACCCCCCACCTCTTCCTAACCCCCAGGAGTTTAGATATGCTTAATTTTTCCAGGGGAAACCTGAGAGAATATAGCCTAGATTATATTAATGTAAGTACCAAGATTGCTCACTTTGAATACTGAAATAGTTTTGAGAGTTACTTTCTGGTGTGTGGAGAAAATCAATCTATAGTGTTTATGGTAATAGTGCTACTGCAGAAAAGGAAAAAAGTGACTTCTTATGAAGTGAGATTCTAATTAGACAGTTTGGTAGGTGTGTGACTGCATTCACACCATCTTCTTGTTTTGATTAATTTTTGTTTGGTTTTGAGCAAAACAGGGGTCAGGGATTATTTTTGTTTTGTTATGGAAACTCTAGTCAGGAATGTGGTATGATACCGAGAGGAATGGCTGGGTCTTCTGCCAGTAGACCTTCTTCTGGATTTGTGATTTGTTGGGCTGTATCACTTCACTGAACTTATTTCATTGTGTTAGTTATATTTCACTGAGTTGTATATTCATTCAGGAAGAGAGACTTTGATCACATTAACATGTATTACCTTTGGGCTTAGCCTTCACTGGGGATATTAAATTAAACTACTTGAAATCCTGGAAACATTTGTGAACAAGAAATATAAACACATTAAAACATCCCAGAACAATTTACAAATAGTTTAATTAGTGTTTAGAGTAACTTACCTTTAGCACATTTAATAGCCAATCCAGTGTTTGAAACTAAGCTAGTTAAGTGCCAGACTAGACACATGAATTAATTTCAATCACCTAATTTCCCGTGATATGCTCACAGTTCATCAGAAGCCTCATGAAAGATTCATAATTCCCAGGAATAGGAAATTCTTAGAAAAAGCTGCAGATGAATATTGGAAATTGTAGGACAAAACTTAAACTTCAGTAGGTCTTATTTATACAAGTCCAGTTCAGCTGATTCAATCACAAACCATTTGTTCCTGTTGTGTAAGCATGACCCAACTGAGATATGAAAGCAGAGTTATTTTTCTGAGACCCCATCCACTGTACCTCACAGCTGTGTCTTTTTTCTCTTCCTGTGTGGTTTTGGACAACCATACATAGAAACCATACAGACCTCCATCTGTAGTTGCTAGCTGTAACACAGCAAAACAACTGAAGTGGTGCAGAATTCTGTGTGCAGCTGAATCTCTGGAGTTTGGATCCATTCACTGGCAAATAAGATGGCCACAAGGACTGTTCTTTTTCTTATTCCAGTTCTCAGATGGGAAGAGTCTTTCTGTGTGGCCGGCCACAAGGACTGTTCTTTCTCTTATTCCGGTTCTCAGATGGGAAGAGTCTTTCTGTGTGGCTTTCAGCCTCCTAAGTCACTTTTGTTTTCCCTGTTGAAGACCACTCCTGGAAAGCTTGCTGGTTATTCTCTTGCCCTCGCTAGCAGGGATGCTGAAACAGGGGTGCAGTTGTTGACATGTTTAAAAGAGTAAAAGATATTTCCATTTTTGATAAAGCTAAATCCCCTCACAGAATGCTAGTTCTCTGCTGACCCAGTGTGTTACATGAGCAGTAGACTTTCCCCAGTAATGGTTAGGACTTTCCAAGTTAATGGTAGGGCTATTGTGATGCTGTGGGCAAAGATTTGTAGCAGCCTCTGGACAAGCACTCACTGTCCCCAGTGGGACCGTTTTGTTTTTCTTCTGGGGTGGGGGTGTGTGAGTAGGAAATGGAAAGGGCATGGGATCAAGGAGGAAACAGGAGTCAAGTAGCACATGACAGAACTCAACTTGGCCCAGTAACAGAAATGTGAACCAAAAAACTCTCCTAAATATTTTGCCAATGTTGTTTACGCAGGTGGGAGCTCAGGTGCAGGAAAAGTCCATTCTCTACAAGGAGCTAGCATACCTTCCTCCATAATATTTAAAATAGGAAGGGAGGTGTAGCTGGTCCAAATAACTGCTAGAAAAGCCCTGCAAGTGAGGAGTCAAGTGGACAAGGATGACTTGAGTGAAAAAGGGGCTGGTTATTAATTGGGACATACGTATTAGGACACCAGTAAAGCAGAATGTTACATGGAATGGTGAATGCCACCAAAAACACAAGAAAGAGTGCAGTTTTATTAACAGAATGCAACCGTTTTGTGTTTAGCAGATATCTGCTATAGTGTTTATCCTACCTTCTGCATGATTTGCCACCAATGTAAAATCTGAGAAGAGATGAAAGGATGGTGCCAGTAAGTCCTCTTTTTAGGAAAGTAAGAGTAATACTGATTTATTTACCTAAGTTTATGTTAGTGTCCAAGATGTGTTGTGTATCTTGCAAGAATATCTGAGACAAAAAAATAAAGCCAGCCTCTGAATCTATGGGATTAAAATAATCTTGCTCTGATTTCTTGCTCCTCAGAGTGCATGTTACAGAAGGACTGACCAAATCCAGTCCATGTCAGTGCAATGACTTCTGTTGACTTCAATAAGGTTTCTGTAGGAATGCACCTTGTCATGTTCTGTCATAGTATTTAATGTTAGCTTTTAAGGTCAGCTTCAGTGGCATTGTTTAGCAAATGACAGAAATCAAGGCCTTGTCCAGAAATTTTAAAATATTCAGCAGTAAACACTGAATTTCTATCCTTTCCCATCACCTACAGTGATACCATGGGACTACTGTGTGCCCTGTCTGCAAGTGCTGTAGTTTTCTCCTAATGATTCTTCTAGATTGTGATGTGATATATTAAGATACAATCCATATCAGAGAGATTACAGATCAGAAGTAGTCTGATAAAAATACTTGGCAGGCCATGTTTGTTTGAAGGCATGTTAAAAGATTAAAAGAATTATCTAGAAAAAAAAAAAAAAAGTTGCTCTAATGTGCAAAATATTTTTCTTCTTAAGTGTTTATAAGAACTTTTTCTAAATTATCTGTTTCACCTCTTCAAAGATTTAAGGAATTACTTAATCTCCTGGATATTTTTCCTTACAGCAAAGCTTAAAGCACTGCCAAATTAATTTCCAAGAAAATCCTTCCTGTTTTTCTATATCTCATTGTATATCAAGGTGATAGCTAGCACGCTCTGATCCAGATCTATTGCTTCAACAAGAAAATTTGCTTTCCAGCTAGTTTACCTCTAAGAGACATGCTGACATGTAATGAAAACTGTAGCAAAAACTTATAACCTAGATGCAGAATACTGGTCTTTGAAGAACTATTAATGTTGCTAATAGCTTAATCTGTATAGTTTTTCAGGTTGCACAAACCCACCTAAATTTAGGTGGTGGGAAAGCCACCTAAATTTTTAAAGGGCTCTGAGTTATCTCAAGGTATTTACACAAGTGTAGCTAAACTTGTGTTGCCTAGATTCAATGTAACAAACCTTGGAGCATGTGGTCACAATTTAAAAGACTTCTGCAGTTCATCAAGAAGCCAAGGCTGTGGCCACGTGTTTTCAGGTGCCTAATTAGGCAATATTTGTACACCGCTACAGAAAACAACAGGTTTGTATAGAGAAGAATGTAAATATTGGGTATTATTAATTATGTTTTCCTGACTGACATAATCTGTTAAATTATTAAATTCACTGTTGAACGTATTTCTGACCTATATTTGTGGGGTCCCTTCTTCCACAGTATCTGAAGATCTCTCATTTCTTCAGAACAGCCCGTGAAGCAGGAACATGGTGCTGTCCTCATTTAATGGGAAGAACTGGGATGATGCTGAGCTGGGACTTAACTGTTCACCCCACATGAGTGAGCGTGTGAGCTGGTGCTGGGATGGCACCATGCTGTGCCTGCTGGGTGGTGCAGAGCTGTGCTGAGGGGTGCAGGATGGGTGCCTGGAGCTGCTCAGGGGTCTCTTGCACTCTGCTCCACCATGCAGCATGGCTGGGTGGTAGACCAGCTGCTTATGGTCATGTGGAGGGCACTGGGTTTTCTAGTACCTGTAGGGAAGATTTGGCCCATCTTTTTTCTCTCGTAAGGCACTGCGTGAAGTGAACTTGGAATTAATCTGAGCATCCACCACCCCTGGGGGAGAGGCTGTCCGGTTGTGTGAGGCTTACAGAATCGAGTTCAGGCTTTTAGCAATGTTGGGACAGTGCAGGGTTTTGTGGGCTGCCTGTCCCCACTGGGCTGTCCGGTGTGCCTCCTACCCCAGCTGCTGGTGGTTTTACAGGGAGTGACACTCCTGCCAGTACCACTTTCCTGCCCTCACCTTGCCCTAGGCTGGCTTTCTCGGGAAGGCAGCACAGGGGTGACTGCAGCCATCACACGTGCCTTTTGAAATGAGGCATTTCTCTTCCATCTCAACAGACCTTGCTTTAATTTGGGTGGAAAGCATTTACAGATCATACCCCCTACTTAATAATGCCTCTGTGGCAACTGTTTTGTCCAGCTATCATAATGATGTCAACGTTTTCAGCCAAAGATCATTGGATCCCTATTAATATGGTGCACTTTCTCATGTGTTTCCTAATTGCTATATATTTGTCCAATAAACTTGCTGAATCCACGATGTATGTTTTTTCCCCCTCTACTTCTGTTTCAGGGTAATGTTTAATCCAGTACTTGAAACAGCTTCTCATTCTTTTCAGTATAATAAATTATATGAAATGGAACTAAACTCCTTTAAGCTTAAAGTTGCCGAGCTTTTGTTTTGAGGTTGAACAGTGAATCTTACTTAGAAAGCTTGTTTTTCACTTGTCCTGAAACCTCGCCCCTCCTACCTCCCCCTTTTCATGCCAATAAAAGGTAACCAGAGACAGCTGGGGATTCTCTTTCCACCTCCCTTCAATGGGAGCGTCTTCTGAAAGCCTCTTTCATGTACCTGCAAAAGACCCCGCTCTGCTAAGCGCTGCGGCCCGAGGTTCTCAAAGGTTGAATAGGTTTTCATTGCCTGCATTTCTGGTCTGAAGCAGACTGAGAGAAATGAGTGTTAAGTAAACGCAGCGGCAGCCCTGCCAGCGTCAGCATTCCAGCCCGCAGCCGCGCTCTGGGCCGGGACACCGCCGGCACATCCAGCTGTCGGGGGGTTGTTTTACTTGTTAGCAGTTGAAAAGAAGAGGGATGCGAGGCAAAGCAAAGAGGGGCGAGTTTCGTTTTTTATGAGGCTGTTTATTCTTTCTCTAGCAAGTGTGTGGTGCCTTATTGATGTTAAATGGGAATTTAATAGAGTGATAAAGTAAAACTGTAAACTTACCAAGTCTGTTTTCATCTGCCTTTGTTCTGTACCTCTAAGCATCTGCGGAAAATGTGTTGAACGGCAATCAAACACTTCTGTGAAATAATACATAATTTTATTCAGCACCTTGGAAGTCGGTGTTTACAGGCCTTTAAGTGAAAAGAGTTTTATTTTCCACTTTCTATAATGAGCATTTTACAAATATTCTGTTGCACTTTAAAGACAAAGATTAGGAAACACAGATACTTGATAACAGGGGAGTTTGGATTTGGTGTTTCTGTGAGGGCAAGCTCCAAATGCCCAGGTCACAGTGGAAGTTACACATGGAAGGATTGTGCATTCATAACATGCTAATAACAACCTCGGAGTATTGTCTGTTGCAGCAGGCGAAAGAACCCGAACTGCATGAATTGGGGCTTTGTTTCCACAAACACCTAGGCATTGTGTAGACAGGAAAGTTTTCCCCTTCCACCAAAAGAACCCGATTCCTTACCACATGTAGGCACTCTTATACCAGTTCCAGACCTTCCCAAGTGAAGACAGTTTTACTCAGGAATGAGAATGTGCACTCAAGAAGTTATCTTGCTGCAAATGTAGTGTGGGTTATGCAGATCGTTCCAGCTGCCTCTCTGTCAGTTACAGAGGTTACTCCTGTCCCAGCTGCTTGTTTGAGATCTTTTGCTGGGTGATGCCAATCCCTTAGGTCTGCCATGAAGTTGACTTGGACAATACTCCCCTTTCTGTTTCACCCCCACTGAGGTGATGGCTGTAGCTGCATTGCGGGCACTCGAATCATCTCAGCATTATCTAGGTAAGGTACCTAATGTGGATGTTCTAATGATGGCCAGAGTAGTGCTGTGGTGGTGTTAGTATTGAATTCTTGGCCTAATATGTGTGATGTTAGGAATTAAAATGACAAATAAAAAAGCTTGTGGCTGGTTCATTGGTGCAGGTGTAATTGTAGAAATGGGAGCTGGGAAGTTACTAGCATATGCATGTGTTCTGCAGCAGTCCTGTGCCACCCATGGCCTCTGGCAGACACAGCAAAAAGCTCCTGCAGTGGAGATGGGCAGGAGGAGTGCAAGCAGCCTCACTATACTAGTGCAGTTCCATTGTGCCCTGCAGCACCACGGCTTCTGGAACCTAGAGTCCAGCTACATGCCAATAGTCTTCTGGATGCTGAGAAACATAAACTGGAGTATCTCACCCTAATAATTTTCTGCATGAGTTCCCCCACAGCATCTAAAGTCACATTTAAAAAAAGTGTGTTCTTCAACAGTTGGTCCCAGAGGAAAATTTGCCTGCTGACTTCAGTGTCTACTGATGAACAGTGCTTCAACTACTTGGAAATGGGCTATAAAACATCTTTAGAAAGACATCATCTCTGTATGCTAAGAACTAGGCCCAATGCATCTTTGATTGAAGGTAATTACAGTCTTAAGTCCTTGAAAATGAACGTCCTTTTCTTTCTTTTTTTTTTTTAATTGTTGCAAATATGTTACCGTGTCTCACTAGGATTTCTTTTTTTACTCCTAAAGGATGGTGCTGTATTATTTGATTTGTGTTATTTGATTAGTAATTATTTTCAGTTTTGTATGTAGCTTTTTGTCAGTTTATCGAAATGAACTGCCGTTCCAGCACTTAGCATCAAAGCAAAAAGCATGAAATCCCACGTGTTGCACTTTTGAGAGCATCAACAATGAAGCTAACCTTTCACCCTTGACTTTCTTTTAACCCTAGTTTTGAAAGACAGTAGCAAACAATTTAGCTAACTTCTGAAGTGAAAGAATATTCAAACTAGCTTGATTGTAATGCAGTGTCCTTTTCAAGTGACTGGGAGATCTCAGAGTAATGCATACAAATACAGAGGCTGGGTAAGTTCATTGCTTTGGAGCTCCTGGTGTGGCAATAGCAGTGAAATGGTTAAAAGGTTGGCTTTAAAGTGGTCACAATTAGGCTTCAAAGTTAACACCCCACCCCACTGAGATGAATGGGAGCAGTTGACATTTCTTAGTGCTATTGTTTCAGTCTGGCTTGCTATAGCTTCTAAAATAAGACAACAGTACATCTGTTTACATTCTGCTTCCGCAAACCCAGATGGGCTAGAAACTTCATTGTTTCTTAAGTGGAAGCTTAGATTCTGGAGAATACAGCAATATCCACAGGGTATCTGTAGGCAGAAGAGCTGAAAACCTCCTTAATCAGAGACATCTCTCCCTTCCCTGTAAAATTCTATTGTCCCAGGACAAATCTGTAAACCACTGGGGAGAAAAATACAGTCATGTATATTTGAAGTACTTTTTACTTACTACATGACATGCACACAATAACTTCTCAACAACTCCCTAGCATGCAAATTTTCATAAATGGTCGTGGGGCTTGTACTTCTTAAGTAACTAATGTGTGCTGTAAAAGAAGGTAAAGGTCCTGCTTTGTGGTACCACTGCATGTGGTAGCTTCCCCTAACCTCTCCTAACAGAAAAACTTCTGTCTCTAGAGAAGCCAGAGTTTCACCCAGGAGTGTTTGAGACCAGGTGTTACTTTCTGTATTCACATGAGTAGAATCCTTTTATTTACCTCTGAGAGTAAGCTTCTTGAGAGGTATGTTGTGCATTTTTCTGTTAACCTTAGTAGGGCAGCTACATTAACTGCAGTATGATCTTAGGAGCTGGAATGGATTGATAAAGGTGCAGCAGGGCCAGAATTTGTAGCAGATGGTCTATATTACCCCATGCCTCAGTTCATGTAGGCAGTACAGAGTGTCCTCTCTGACTTTTGTTGAGGGGTCTGCACAGTGGCAAACTGCCCTCAGTAGCAGCCAGAACCCTATGAGAGCTTCTCTGATAAAGGCGGCCCATTAGATATGCTCAGGCTGTAGATTGAAACCAGCTGTGAATCTGTCGGAAAGATTTTCTTCATTGTGCTTTCATCAGGGTGGAATGTTTGTGGCTCGTTCTGCATATATATGTATTTTGGGCTTCACTGCTCTGACTTTGCAAGTCCAAGAGTCTGCCAGTGACAAGAGCCCTCATGCATACAGGCTCCTTTTGTAGGCTGGCACCCAGAGACCCTGCCTGCCTTTTGCGCGTGGACATCACAGCTTGTGCTTCGGAAGCGACATCATGGGGGCTTCCAAATGGTGTCTCCCAGATTTCAACCCCTGGTGAATCGTATGGTGAAGGCAAGCATGCCATCTGTGGTTTGGGCTCATGAAGCTTGTCTCCTGCCCAACTTCAAGCAGCATTTTCATCCAAGTATAAAATAAAGCAGACCTGAGCCTAGTCGGTCCTCCAAATCGAGACAAATGTGGGCATTTCAAGAGTGTAAGCTTTCTCCTTTCTTGCTCTTCTCTTTAGTCCTTTGCTAAGTGGGGGACTGCAGCAGGCTGGTCTGTATGGAGAAAATACATGAGAAAATCCAAGAGGAGTATTTGTTTTGAAAACTTTTCTCATGAATTTATCTTTCTATTTAAAAGCATTGCTTTACAAGTAAAATAATGTTAAATCATGCTGGAGAAAAGCAATTCCAGTGTGACAGAACTCCTACAGTGTGTAGCACGAACCACTCAATACAGCTACAGGAGGAAGGGCATGTTATTTAACCAAACAGAGGGTTAAAGAACAGCATCAAATATGCATTTCTCTTATTTGTTTTCACTTTCCCTAGTCTGTTTCTGACTGTGGAGCTCTAGAGTATTACTCAGACATGAGTTATGTCTTGCTCATCTTCTGGAAGAAAATAGATATCCTATTAGACCTTTCAAAGTCAAAGTGACTTCTGCAACGTTATAATACGTCAGTGGCAGAGCTTAGAGAAGATGTTAGGAGACCTGTTAGCCAGTTCTATAAATGCAAAACTAGCAAACTGACCTGCTTCCTTGTATTGCGATAACATTGTGACAACTGCACGTTCAGAAGCTTAACCTTTGTATCCTCCCCTAACATGGAGAGTTTCCTGAATAGACCTGAAAAATATTACTATAGCTTTGCTACCACTTGTGCCCCAACCTGCTTTTTGCCCCATATCCAAAGGTGATTTTGATAACAGAATTATCTTCTAGGGAATATGAAATACCAGGGATTCAAAGAGAAAAATCCAGACAGGGCAGGAATCTGCCATCATGATGACATTACAATGCAATTTCTGAAAATGTTATCATGTTATGAGAAAAAAACACAAGCTTTAATGTTATATATTTTTTTAACTTTATGTTGTTTTATGTTTCTTTAAGAAAATAAAATTAATGGAGCCTAAAATTTTGAGACTACTTAGTTTTGAGTAAGTTCTTAATTTCCCTTTTGTGGTGTATTTCTTTAGTCGATTTATGGTTTGCATGCCTACTGCTCCCAGGCTCTTTGCTGGTCTGAGCTTGCTTGCCAATGGGCAGAATCCTAGTTCTCTTTCAGCAGCTTGGTATATTATGGCAGTCATTATCCTTTAGAAGAGGATGAGGGATGCAGGTGGTCAGTCCTGTAGCTCTCATGAGAAATGCAATAAGAGTCCAGCAAATTGAAACAAAATTTTTCAGTACATGAATACTAAAATCTGGAATTTCTTCCTCAAAAACCCCAGAGTTTAATTTCTTGTTAGAAATTCTTTTAAAACATTGCAAAAAATGGAAAATTACTTATTTATCCTGGCTTAGGAAAAAAAAATATCTAATACTTAAGTATTATATAGAATTACACTACCATTTTTTTCAGCTTTAATTCTGATAATGAAGTACAAAGATTTTTTTTTTTTTTCAAAATGGAAAATTACTTATTTATCCTGGCTTAGGAAAAAAAAATAATCTAATACTTAAGTATTATATAGAATTACACTACCATTTTTTTCAGCTTTAATTCTGATAATGAAGTACAAAGATTTATTTTTTTTTTTCATTTCTTTGTCTTCTTCTTTTTTCCACCGTAGGCAATGAAAATAATTTAATCTAATAGCTTTTGCATTGTGGTCTGTGGACCAGAGCTGCCTTGTAAAACTTTTTCTTTTAGTGGCTTTATTGTTGAAGAGCTGGTGCTTCCTGTTACTTCTGGCCATGCTTTTTGATTTTGTGAATGAGCATGCTTAAAGAAAAGAAGAGGAAAACCAATCAAGTCTTTTTTCCACCGTAGGCAATGAAAATAATTTAATCTAATAGCTTTTGCATTGTGGTCTGTGGACCAGAGCTGCCTTGTAAAACTTTTTCTTTTAGTGGCTTTATTGTTGAAGAGCTGGTGCTTCCTGTTACTTCTGGCCATGCTTTTTGATTTTGTGAATGAGCATGCTTAAAGAAAAGAAGAGGAAAACCAATCAAGTATATACCTTTTGTACAGCTTTACATTCTCTTTAAATTAAAAAATGATGCAAGAACTGTATAGGTAACAACTGGTCTGAAAGTTGGAGTGAACTGAAAAAACACTGAATTGGCAACATTCAATAGGAGAAATCTGAGACTTCTTAACTTCAGGCATTTGATAAGGAAGAGGAAACAGCACAGGTAAAACATGACAGAGTATTGGGTCTTACTACACATATTTTAAACTTGATGGGCTAGGAATGGTGTTTTGGATTGCTTTTCAATGAAGAGAAAATCAATGGTGTCCTGGTTTATGGTGGGGGCTAATAAACCAGGTAGTGATTAATTACAATTTAAATAGATAAGTAAAACCTACATGACCTTAGCTCCTGCATCATACTGAGTATTTTTGTTTCCTTATTACTGGTTGTAGTTTTGCTGTTCTAATGCCTAATTTTGTGCAGTTTCAAGATTGTTGCGTATGTGACAAGGTTCACTCTCTACTGGGATTTAGGCCAAGATTTTCCAAGTGATTGTTTCTTTTCAGTGCCTCCATTTTTTAAAGGTCCAAACCTGAGAAATTTTAGAGTAGGATGCCTTGAAAGGAGTGTGGAGCATACAACTTTTAAAACTCATTTTTCTGTGTGGTGTATCAACATGGCACAGAAAAATGACAGAGCAAAACAAGGATGAAGTCAAAATCCTTGTTCACTCTTCATCATTTCAGTGTCTGATCTTTGGTTTGCTGAATGGAGGCAGCAGATACGGGTACTGCTGTGCTGGAACCTGGAGCATGTACCCTGCTGTGATCCAGGCTAAAGTAAGCAAAGCTGTGCAGTGTGACAGCGCCCTGAGTCTGCACTTCTCTTCTGTAACTTCCTAACTGCTCTGAGGCTTTGTCTCAGATTCAGATGTGGTCTTCTGCTAAGAAGGTAGTGAGATCAGTACTGACTGTACCATGTGGGGAGTAGATGTGATAGCTACACAGTATATACATTATAATGCATATATAACCAATGTATACCATCTTTCTGTCCATTGTGTGGGTGAATCTAGCTAAAGCAAGGGCAGCAGGAGGACAGCCTTTTAAAAAGAACCGCACGAGCATGGGTGCTGTTAGGATTGTTGGCTTAGAGTTTGCTTTTCCCTGAAATTCTTTCTTGCTAATACAGAGCAGTACTGTTTGGGTTGCAGAAGAAACTTAAAATAAATACTGGAGTTGAATTAAATAAGAAGTCCTGGAAGCATTTCTATAGGCTTTGAATGCCTATTTTTAGGATTAGATGTCAGTTGACATAACTACTTTAAAAATGCACTTTGGATTCAAGGAAGAAAATAATGAAGTGTAATCTGTGAAGTCTTAATTGTTAAAAGCACAATAGCTTAAAACCAGGCTGCAAAGCCTGCTCTCACAGCTGGAGGAAGGGATACTTTATTAATAGTTGCAAGGAATGGGTGGATAGGGCCTGAAAGAGGCAGCAGGGGATATAAAAAGAAGCCTTATAACATGAAGCCATTGCCAAAACCCCCTAGTGAACAATTTATGAAAGAGCTTGCATCATATAAGCATGAAGGTAATACCTGATGAACACAGCATAACAGTGTTTGACTGATATACTTCACTGAAAGTTAGGGTGCACAAGTGCTCCACTCCAGCTCTGCTGTGATAGACAGTTTGGTGGGCTGGCATGAGCACATGTGGCTCACTAGTCAACAGCTTATCTTTTCATGACTCAAAGGTTCCGTATGGCAAGACACAGATGATGGTTAGATTATGGTTGTGGTGACTGGAGAATGCACTTGCTGAATAATCATCACACTTAAGTACTTTTATAATTTGATAACTCCTCCTGAATGTCCTTGCAACTGATAGCCAAGATGTTCTGCTAGTATGACCTGGGACAAATGATTCTAAATACTTGTATTCTGGGCAACATGGCAGGGAAGATCCCTCTCTACCAAGATTTCATGTAACTGCACTTCTCCCCGATTAAATCTCCAATTTAAGCACAACTGCATGTTTCCTGTGGCCAGGAGCTGACTGCATGGATGATAAGGGGACTGCAAAGTTCCCCTTATCACTCCAGTACAAGCTGTAGGTTCTCTGTGCTCCCACACCTCCTGGGTGTGCAGTACCGCAGTGTCCCACACTAGGCTGTGACTGGTTATGACAGATCCAAACTACTGCAATTTCCTCATTATTCCTTAAAATAAGTCCTTATCTATCTGCCAATAACCCTCAGAAGTTGGGAAAGTCTTGGGAGCAGAAGGGCTGCAGTGCTAGGAAAGTTTTGATTTCATTTGAAAGCACATATCCATAAAATCGCTTTAGCGCCGACTCCCTGTCTCATGCCGTGCTGACTCTGTGTGAGATCTGACATTGTTCTCTGCTCTTTAATCACAAGAGCTCTGGGGGCAGGGGAGAGGGAGAGGAAATATAAGCAAAAAATCTGAGCCTGATTTTTACCATCATACAGATTTAATCCAAGTTGCCTGTGCCAATCATAATCCCTCTTTTCAGATTTGTCCTTTCCATGTGGGTCAATGGCAACTCAATGCCTGATGCATCAAATCCAGAAACTTGCTGAGACTGTCAGTATCCCTGGTAGCATCACATGGTGCAGATGACACTTATTTTGCCTGTGGTACATGGCAAATGTATTCTCAGGGCCAATCTTTGCTGTGGGCATGGTATCAGCGTGGATTCCCTGCTTTGCTACTGCTCCCCTCTGTTGTAGGTGTGTTGCACTGAGATGAAGTGTTGTTTGTTTTCACCTTAGTTTTAACCGTGTTACCAGGTTTGTTTGTTTTATTGTTGTGCTTTTCCTAGTAAGCATGTTCTCCTTTTTCACCAGTGATCTTAGCCAGCTTCATTGGAGTTGATGGGAATCTCTGCTCCTGCTACTCTGCAGCAGATGTCCTCTCTAAAATATTTTTATTATTTTCTGTATGCTGTACCAGGCAGGTGTACCCTTGAATAGGCACTGTTTGTTTGCAAGGGGAATTGACAAGGTAGGTATTTCCTTGCAGCTTTTCCTGCACAACATTTCCTCCCCACCCTCATTGCCCTCTCTGGGTTAACGGGAGCAGCAGAGCTGCAAGATGAGCTGTCATGTTGGTCAGATTTGCTTTGGAGCTGGTATAAGCAATTACCTAGTTAGAAGACCAGCCCTGCATTCATGCTGGTATTTCTGTGGTTGTAAGAGAAGTAAAAATGTGAAGGTAGGTATTGTGTGTGGCACTGCTGAGGAGAATTGGTGTTGCTAAGATGGGAGAAGAATTGCATTTCAATGAGATGTTTTCAGCTTTGTCTGCTGCATTCCTTACTTTCATATGTTATGCAAGAGAAATATTTAATAGGATACCCTGTTACAGACTGTGTAATGTAGTGACAAAAAGAGGGTGATTCCAACTGCTTTCATTAATAACTTTTAGGTTGAGAATCTCTTATGGTAGACTTTGTGAGACTTGAACAGAAGGAAACGCAAAGACAAATGCTCTTTTTCGCAACCACTGATAAGATTTATACCCACAGTTTTCTTATCAAAGCCATGCTGGCATGTGACAGAAGAAAGGAGAACACCACTCATTCTGTCCAAAAAGGGATATATTTTTCTTATTTCTATTGGCATAGCCTTAAGTCTGGTCAGGTTCTCTCCCTTTGCTCAGGTACGCTTTTGGTGAGAGAGGGTTTCCTTTCTTTTGAATGAGTGCTAATCATGGTTTGATTCCACGTTTCGGCTGCTCCATACTGAAATATTTCCATCAGAATTTCCAATTTGGTCCCAGGAAGGCCTTCCTTGCAATTTCCTAAATGATGACAAGTTTATGTTAGAATGCTGCCAGCCAAGCATCTGATACATAGAAAATATGACTTATGTTAAAGAGAATAATTCAGTCTTCTTTTTTTCTTTTTACTCAGTTTGGGTTTAAAGTGTGTTGAGCTTCCTGCTTGTACCAGAACATGTTAAATGCTACTGTACACTATTACTATTATATTCCAAGAGAAACTAACCCTTTCAGGACCTACTCCTTATTGATTGGATTAGGAAAAAAAAGAATATAAAAGATGTCACATGAGACAGAAACTGCATCCCATCTGTTTGTAGTCTACTTGCTGCTGCAGGAAAGGCATGATGATGCTGTCCTTGAAACAGCAGGACTATTCCTTCCAGTGACTGAGGCATGTTCTCAGTGTGTGGAGTTGCACACCTTGATTTTATCTATTTTTTTTTTTTTTTTTTTTTTGTGGTAGGGAGCCCTGAAAAGAACATTTTCTCCCTGCCTTTCCTTTACTGGCCTTTTTAGTACTTTAAGGAAGCAGTTCACTTCATGTATCTTTTTATGATTATAGTTACTGAAAAATGCAAGTGGCTTGTGTTCCCCACCTTTTTTTTTGTGGTAGGCAGCTCTGAAAGTAACATTATCTCCCTGCCTTTCCTTTACTGGCCTTTTTAGTACTTTAAGGAAGCAGTTCACTTCATGTATCTTTTTATGATTATAGTTACTGAAAAATGCAAGTGGCTTGTGTTCCCCACCTAAACAGCTTGACTGAAGACCTATGATACTTGCTATTCTCCCTCCTTTAGGCAGTGAGACTACAATTAAAGAAAACTTGTAAGCAGTTTGTTTAATACACTATTATTTTTTAGTTTTTTTTTCTCATCTCAGTACCAGCATTGTACCCTGTGCAGTTTCCTTGTACATTTTCTGTAAACATTATTCAGAATAAACAAAAATAATTTTGCTACTTACTTGGACTTTGAACTCTTTGAAATGAAATCAAGTGAGTTTGCCTGTACTCAGCTGGTTAGGATCTTAAGACCTTCTACTGTTTTTCTGTGTAGGAAGTGACATAGCTGGTTAAAAAAAGATTTAATCTTTTGTCTAATCCTCTAGATTAGCAGTTAATTTTTGATTTTTGATTTACAGCAGTATCACAAAGTTGTATGGTATCACTGTAGTCTGACACTTCCACAGGAAAATATGTAACTACACTGGGTTTAACCAGGGTTTGAAAATCACAGTGATTCATATAAAATATGTCTGAAATTAGAGTCTATGAGTGCAGCTGTCCTACTGAAATGGACAAGATGGAAAAATAAAAAGTACCGAAGATTCCATTGCTGTCTTCAAAACCAGGACTAAACATGATGACATAAAGACACACATATATAACACTACATGTTCATATATAAAATCTCTATATATCCAATTCTGTACATGTTCTCCATCAGCTCTGGCCTCAGTTCATTAAGTTACTACTGTACATGCCTTTTACTACATATCTATACATATGATAACTGCATGATAAAAATTAGACACAGGCAAAAGTATCTTGCAGAATTTGTGGTCCAAATGACAAGATTTATCCCATATGAATGCCTACAGTGTGGTAATTTAAATTCATTCCTCTGCTGTCCTAGTAAGTGGTAGCTGCTCTAGAAAGCCCTCTAAGCTTTCCATAACCAGACGTGCCACTAGTAATCTTTCCAAAATGTGTTGTCAATGAAGCTGCAGCTGGTTAAAGGGCTATGAGGGGCAAAAAGTGGTATTAGTGTCTAATAAAAGCTAATTCTTTTGCAAGCAAAATTAGCTCGCTTCACTAGCTTGTTATGACTTGAAGTGTCTGGCCATTGAACTATGCATCTGGTTCATTTGTTGCTCTCAAAGAGATCACACCCTGACTGACAGCTGTACTGGACTGGAAAAAAGTAGCCCAAATGAGTAAGAACAAGGGGACTTCAGTTTGTGTGACTTTAGGACAGTAGCAATTCATGCAAACAGCCTTAATAAGCAAAAGAGGTGAACCCAACAAAGAATGTGTGTGATGCAGGTCCTGGCTCAGGACACTGATTTTCTTTAAGTAACTGGTTCCTAATGCAGAACTTTGTCATCCACAGATGCTGCCTCCCACTCACATTATACACAACTACCTAAAAGACACAAATGTCCAATAACTGGTTGCAGCAACCCTAAATAACCTCTAGAAGCCTAATGTCCAGATCTTCCAGATCTTGTGATGCTTTAAAGTGATTCAAGCTGCACCAGAATAGCCTAAACTCTGTGGATGGGTATTTATTTTTACTCCTTGATGTTTTGGGGTAAATGCCACACCAGAGTGTTTTTATTATTGAGTTCCTGTTCCTGCACAATGCAGCTGTACCTATTCTAAACTCCTTCATCAAAGGGGACCATTTCCTTTTTTTCTTAATCTCACGTCAGTTTACCAAAAGCAGTTTTCCCTGACTTCCTTAAGCTTGCCCTACATAAAGGCTTTTTTAAAGTCTTCCCTACATCTTTTCTTTCCTTAGCACATACTTAGAAATGTGTGCTTGTGTACGTATAAACACACAGACACACACACACATGCCCATGCTTATTTTAATCAGTTTCTGCTTCAGTCCTGTAACCTTGTGCATGGTCAGACTGGCAAGGGACTCATGGAAGATCTTACTGCCGGACAGCAGCAAAGCAAACACTTCCTTGTGTAATTTGGGTGCTTCCAAATGGTTTTAATGCCTTCTTTATTTATGAGATGGTTCAAATTTCTGAGCTCTGTGATAATATAATGCAGATAAACATGCACTAAGGTCAGGACTGATTACTTTTTCACTGTGGTGTTGTTTTTGCAGGTGATTTGAGACTCAATGTTAATACAGATCATCAAGAGTGAAACATTGGTGATGTTGCCTTTTGTGCAATTAAAACCTTGAATCTTGTTCCTGGATTGAGAGTTTATAGAAACCTCATGGAAATACTGGTTTATGTTAAGAAAATTCTAGGTCCCAAACTTTTTTTCATTATCAAACAGTTTTTGAGTTAAAAGAAGACCTTGGACTAATTAATGAGTTTGGCTTCTGTAGCATACCTAAGATATTGCTTCCTTTGCACTGCAGACTCATGTAAAGTATCACATGGTAGAGGGTGGAACAGTAAAGGGAAATCTCCCAAGAGAAGACCCCCAGGTCCAACTCATCACTCCAAAAATGACAAAGAAGAAAACAACTAACTTCTGTAGAAACATGATGCTTGAAATTGGGCTTTTGCATCTGTATTGTTTTGTTCCTCATGAATTTTTTTCCGATTAGCCATGGTTGGGTACAGCCTGGATGCCCAGCCCTGTGAGAGGTTGCAAGATGGTGAGAGATGGCAGCGTGAATGCTCTTTTGCTTACTGAGGCTCTCAGGAAATCAGGCAAGATGAAACCCCCAGTATTTTCTTTTCACACCAAAATGGATTTTTCTCACAGAGAGAAAAAGAAAAAAAAGTAAAGGCTCTTCAGTCCAGTGGCAGAGATAGAGATATACTTTAGTATTGTGTGGAGAGGAGCCCAACTTACAGTGTTTAGTAAATGATTAACTTTGCACTTCAGAAAGATAATGAGAAATTATAGAAGAGGGATCTTGTAACAACCAGGATGGTGAAGAGGAGAACTGGAGCTAACATTGCACCCAGAACAAAGCTAGCAAACAAGGAAAGCATTTGTGAGGTTAAGTTGCTTGCCAGGGCACACCAGAGATTGGTGCTGAGGAGCCTTCCTCTGTCTAGATGCTGCCATGGTTAGAATGTCAGAAAGATACCAACCCTGCTGACCATGCTCTGGCTGCAGGTGACAGCCACTTCTCCTCTGCATAGGAGTATTAGTAGCATGTATTACCACCAAAGATTGGCAGAAAACTTCTAACGATACCATGATCTGACTGAAAAGTTAGAATTATTTGTCTCTTGCTGGATCAGACAGTTTCTCTGTAAGGAAGCAAAAAATTACTGAAATAATGTAGGATGTGATATCTTCCTGCTGCCATTAGCTTTTACCATTGTCCTTCCTCTCAGTTTGTAGTCATAGAATTTTGAGTCTGATACAGGGAATGGTAGGCTGTGAGCCTTTTCATATTTTTCTCAGTATGGGTTACACCGTGACCAGTGTTGTTACCTTTCCCTCTCCTTTGCCTGCTGAAGAAATCTGGCTCTATAGGAATATTCTTGATTGTGTTCTGCTGTTACCACTCTGCCTCTGTGGTTTCAGTTCATCTCACCACACTCTTATCAAAGGCAAAAGCTCTATTCAGACTTTTTTATTTTTTATTTTTTTTTACTTCTACAATCTCCCTGGTTTCTCCTCTGTTACTCTACATCTGAAGTTTCCCCCTTGCTTTTCTGTCTTTAGTCTGTAAAGATGTTTTGGAGCAAAAAATAAGCAACAGCCAGCAATAGTGCAGTTGGCCAAGTGCTAAGCTGATAATGCAGATGGCATTGAAGCATTTCTACTTTCGTGCTTTGAACTCCTTCTTGGAGCTGCTTTCCTGATTTGTCTCATTAGCACTGATTTGCTTTGTACTCTGAGTGCAATTGCCCTGTTGGTAAGAGTTACAGCAACTCCATTTTTCCCTAGCACAGGCAAAGCAACAGTGACGACTGCCTCTCCCTGGTTTTTCCTTGGCAAACTTCCCAGAAAGATGTGTACTTCATTGTAATTTGCTCTCTGTGGTCAGCGGCAATATCTCAGCTTTTAGTATCTCAACAGCGTCTATATTTAACTCTGTGTATGTCTGAAGTCTCACCTGCCCTCATACAGAGTAACTCTGTGTTACAATTATTTTGCATATATGCAACAGAAATGATGGTGTTTATTGTATACACAGTTAATTCCCCTTTCATTTGCTGCTTCATCTGCTTGCTGTGACTTCACAACAAACCAACTAAAGAAACATGCCCTCCCCCCCCGCCACAGTTTCTTTTGGAAAAATAATATGGCTTTCTGGTGAAGGCTTCCTCTCCTTCCTTGTTAAGAATCACAATGCCTCATATATCATACTAAAGCTGTTACTGAGTTTTAGGCAGAGAAGCAATTGTCTGTCAAAATGTTTCAAAAGAAACCACAAAATGAGCAAGCCATAAATCCAGGAGCAGCACAGGAGTGGGAATATGAGATCTGCAGTATGTAATATGAGTCTTTTAGTCTAACCTCCCCTATTTCCACCCTGGTGCTAAATATACTGCTGACGTCCTTGCAAGAAAACAAATGTACTGAGCTTGGACATCAGTGTTTTTGGAACGCCAATGGGCACTGTTAGTTTAGGGTTAGTTTTATTTCTGTAGATTTGCTAGATGATACATGAGAAGGAGAGGCCAAAATCTTACAGTTGTACTTGTGACTGTGGTGGTGAAGTTTGGCAAGTATAAGATCAAATAATCAAATGTTTAATTTTAAATCTAGCATTTCAATTTTAAAATATATTTTAATATAAATTAAACTGATGACTTTCAATCCGTGTACATACCATCCTCTCCAGGAACTCCTCTTTTAGATTAAGAAAAGTAAAATTTGCATTTGAAGTGCATTAATAATTGCTGTAAGGTAAGAGGTTATTTAAAAACGTTTATCTTGCCTGCAGCGTTTGCATCAGATCAGTCAGCAGTACTTTGCTAGCCACTGTTGTATTGTATTTTATGCAGGAGACAGATAACC
>NW_009954543.1:3117097-3131345 GCF_000747805.2 Chaetura pelagica
AAGTATTTTATTTTATTTATATTTTTTTATATTTATATTTATATTTTAATTTTTATTTTATTTATATTTTACTTTTACAAGTATTTTTGTTTCCTCTAGCCGCAGGGAATGTAAGAAAAGGCAATATTGTTGAATAAGACCCAAACAAACAGAATCAGGTTAATTTGAAATTAAATTAAAAACTCAACTAATTTTATTTTTTTTTAATGTGTGTAAAAATAGTGTGCCCATTTTGAAAAATAATTCTTCAGCTTTTCCAGATTTCGTATCTTTCACCCATCAGCATCTTTTCTGTCTAGTTTTATAATGATGCTTGTTCATCCCTGAACTGAATTTTTGGGAAAATGTGTGATTTCCCATTTTGTACTATTATTTCTGTTAATGCAGATCAGCAAGCCCATCCAGTGCTGTAAATGGCACTTCCTCAGGATTTTGCAGCCTCTTCTGAAATATTCTGCATTAGTGGCAGCAACACTTGTTTTGCACTTTTACATGTAACTCTGCTTTCTTTCATAATAGCTAACTAGGAATATTTTATATATATATATTTTTTTTTCTTAAAACCTCTGATACAGCTTTGCAGCAAGCTTTTCAAGACCTCTTTCAGGTTCCATTCAATGAATAGTTCAAGTCTCTTTTATAGCTTTGTATTATCAGAATTTTCTAGTTACTCAATTGTTAGATGAAGTGTTTAATGGATCTTAAAGTATTACATATTAGATACAAATTGCTTACAAAACCAGGTAGGTTTTGTTATTGTGTTTTATTTCAATGTGTTTGTGTAAACAGTAAGTTTCACTAAACAACTGTGTCTCAGAGATGAATAGCACTTTCATTTTTTTTTTTTAAAAGAAGACTTCACATGCTGCCCAATGCATGTGGATTCCTAACATGTAAATCTGATGCAACTCACAGGGGTAAGGGCTGGCATGTGCCAAATGTTGGACATGGTGGGTCCTGGCTTGTATGCAGGAGCAGCCATCAAGTTGTGCCTTGCTGTGCCCCTTTCTCTCTAGGGGCACAGTCTCAAGTGGCAGTGGAAGGGCCATGGTGTCGGTTTGCCAGAGGAAAATCCCTCTCTGGCCTCTATGGGGCACAGTCACCCCTTCTCAGGGATTACCCCAGAGACTGTTGCCGTTTGGGATTACAGAGCAGTGTACTCAACTTTGGAGGGAAAAAGCGCTGCCCTGGAGATGCATGAGAACAATGTTGTTGTGGTGCAAGTTAGAGGGGAGGCAATTGGAAGTGTCTTTTGTCTGTGAGACCAGATAGAGTCCATAAAGTTCAGGAACTGCTGCTTTTTTTGCTGATTTTTCCATTCTAGGCCCTACAGCAAGTCTACTACTGGCTGATTCCAGACACCTTGTGATTCTGAGTTGCAGTTTCTCCATCTACAGAATTAGGGGTAAGGATCAAAGTATCTTGAGACAGCGGGATGAAAAGAGCCATGGTTATTCTGATTATACTGCTTGCTCTTAATATCAGAAAGGGAGATACTTATGTTCTTACATTCGGAAAGAATCAAATGCTGTGAAATTAGTGGACTTGTAACAATAGCATGAGGAATGCTGGTAAAATACCAGCATGACATGGCTTGAGTTAGAAATATTCTTTTTTTTTGCCACATGTTAGGAACCACTAACCCCAGTGGCTACTGTAACTGATTAATAACTGTATGAAAATCTGTTTTCAATATCTGTGATTTAAAAATATCTTGGAATGTAGTGCTAGGAAAGAAAATGTATTTCCTGAAATCTTCCTTAATGCCATTTTGTCACTATCTAATTTCTGGTTTTCTTCAGGTTTGTTTTTGTTTCTTTTTTTAGTTGAATTTATTTTTTAAAAAAATATTATTTTATATACTGTGTCTTCATTTTCCCAAATAACTGATATTTATCAGAGGTCACATGCGGAAAATCAGCTGTATAGTTCTACTTGCTTTGTTTGTTTGTTTGTTTTTTGCAGAGAAAATGTAAGGCATTTCAGGGAGAATACTCTATTTGTCTTCTTGATTCTTGTGATACAAAAGAGAAAGGAAACTTGAAATATTTTCTGTATGCTTCTGTCATGTCTATTGAGTGGGGTTTTTTTGCCTTAAATTTTTGATCATCATAGCTGACAGGATCTGATTAAATACAGTAGGTTTTTTACAGTTCCTATGGTCTCTACTTAAAGTACATTAAGCACTTAAGCTCAGTCTGACTAAGCTGGAATGGATGCTTTAAAATAAAAATTATCTTCCATTTTGTAATAAGGAAATGAAAACTGTAGAGCTACAAGTATCATCATGGCCACTTCTATTGTAAGCTTTAATTTACTAATCTGCCCTGTTTCTGCCCTGTGGACTTGAAAGCTCAATGAGAAGACTTTCCCATGCCACAAAAAGAACAAGATATCAGCAGTTCTGAGTCCAGTTTCTAACTCTGACACAGATTTCTTCTGTGGCTGAGAACAAAGTATTTTTTCCTCATATGTTTTAGCTTACTCACTAGCTATATAAAACCTCTGAGGTGTATATGTCTGCAAAATGCTTTAAAGCACTGATGTGGAAGTTTAAAAAAGCTTAAAAAAAATGTCAGTGAGGCCTCAGTCTGCTTCTGCAGTTGTCAGGGGAAGTTTTACCATAGATTTAAATGGTCAGAGTTAGGTTTAGACTAAGTTCTTTTAAAATCCCAGCTATAAAGAGCTTTGTAAATTTAAGTGTTGCCAGCAATTGCTTTTATTTAAATTATGGCCTTTATGTAGGTAAACAAGGTTTCTAGTCTCCCTCACACTACATTCAGATTAGAACCTGATTCTCCTAAGCTGTACTAGGAAGTATTCAGGCAATTAATGTAGTTGGCCTAATTCTTCTCCTTTCCTCTACCTAAAAACATGCCTTCCATTATCCTCAAAGCCATATAAAAAAAGCAGCTCATGCCTGAAATGTCACCATATTTAACTGGTTTGTTCTGGAGGTGGCAAGGTCCAGTGTCCCCGAGTCTCAAAAAGCGCTGACAGTATTCCCTTAGTTCAGTAAGGGATTCTGGCTTTAAAACCTTCACTGTCCTTAAACATGGAGTAGGAGCAAGTGCTGTTCATATATTGGACTGTAGGCTAGAAGTGGCTCAGTAGGACCAGAGGACTGGCTATCCCAGCTCAAGAGCACTGTAAAGCTCCCAGCAAGGTGTTCTGATCAGTAAGCATGGAACAGCATGTTATACTAAGCACACAGGTCTGCTGCTGAAATTGATACTGCCAGGTTGTCCCACAACCTGTCAGGTTCAGCATCTATGTATCTGTCTGTGGACCTGTGGTGAGCTCATTATCTCCTCCTGCTAATTGCTCCTGGATTTTCCGTATATCTGTTGGCTTCCTAAGGTGTGCACTGGATATCTTGTTGATTTGGAAGGCTCATGTGGGTAGCCTGTACGGCCACAGCTATGCAGATAGTCCCCAGTTTCTTCCTCAAGGTCACTGTGCTCAACTTCTGTTTTCAGTGAACCACAGTGATCTTACTCTGGCCTGTGCTTCAGTGTTCTGGTAGTGGCTGAGGTAGATAGAACCGGAATAATAACAGGCAACAGCAGCAGCTGTCGTAATGGCTGTGTGTACATTTTATGCAGAAATTATTTCAAAGTGGCATTCCTCTAGACTGAACATCAATGGGAACAGTTCCACCAGAGAACAGACTTGTCTATTTGTATCAAAGACTGCAGCTACAGGCTCCAGATAGTGAACTAGGTATGTGGTATCCTGCAGCAAGCCAGTGGAAGATGCAAATCTAAATGCAAAAATAGAAATTCCATCAAGGCAGAACTTTTCTCAATGTCAGATTGAATCTAGTGGTTCTTCAACCTGGAAGCAATGCTGTCAAATCATTTGCATACAGTAGTAATACGTAGCAGCAAGTTATTTAGCAGACAGATGGAGGCATAACAAATTCTTAAAGTCTCAAGAAAACTTTCAAGTGCAGCATTCTGATTTGGGGAATTTTGTCCTCAGTGTCAGGAAAACAATTCCCATAGATGGACTTAGTTTCTTAAAAGCTCTGTGTTTTTAATAAGGTTATTTTGGACATCAACACTTCAAAAGCTGAAATCATGTAAGGTGTTGGAAAAAAATATGTCTGCAGAGCTTGGTCGTCGTGGCTTTACAGAATTACTCATACTTCCTTTATTCAAAAAGGAAACACATTTCCCACGTCCTAAAAGTGACAGTCCTTTAGTGAAAATAAGAATCTGGTAATCCTCAACTTGATGATAGACATCAGTGAGATGCAGAAACACACTGATCCAGATGCACATGCAGGGGTTAACGGGTTCATAGCTCAGAAGAAACTATATAGTGGTTAAAAACTACATGGCAAACAAGGTGAGCTCTGAGGCTATTGTGAGTTTTCTAGTTAGTGGCCATAACACTTCTACTCTAAAACAAGTTATTTATTTGTCACTACAAGTGATGAATGCCCAGTTGAAGCACTACTTTTATAATTGGAATTGGCTGAGTTACTTTTCCTGGTTGGCACTGAACTAGAGTTGGTCAAAAATATTTCAATGATCTTGGCACATTTGGTACAGTGTAACTACTGACAAAATGTAAATGATTACATGGTAACTAGAAAGATGCATACCAGGTTAGTAGTGTGAGAATGCCTTGGCAAATTAGATTAATGACTGCATGGAGGACACTCTAGTACAGCTCCTATTAGTCATATGAGCATGTTTGATGAGAATGAGATGTGTCCGGAGCAAACACAGTCTGAACCAAGTGCTCATCCTGTTAATAGAGAAGACTGCCATAGTCATATTATTGTGATCTGTCTTTCCATGTGTTTTCACACATCTTGCTGTCTGCTTCATAAAGCTGCAATGACCAGTTGGGGCACTTGCAGTCAGTTGTTCGAAGACATTTAGGACAAACAGGAGTTTAGCAGAAGTGCCAGAAGCTATGAGCTATTTACCACTGTTGCTTTAACAAAGTTTTTGTGAAAATCCAACCCAGGACTAGGTCCACCAAAGAACTACTGTGTTCTAATGCATGTAATGGAATTTATCCAGAAAAGATTTACTATACTGTCAAGGCCCATGCCTGGACACCTTAGAAGGGAATGCTCAAATCTCTGCACATACTGACGAAGAAATTGCTAGCAGGTAGGAATTGCTTGGAAGAAAGATAGGACTTAGCTTCACTTTTCCCTGAATTCAGGATGCAGGTCAGCCTCCTTCCTCCTAGTATCCTCAGCCATGAACTGCTGTTGAGTGACACAGGTTGTCTCTGCACAACTAACATAATCTTCCGTAGTTTCCCAATGTACAAACAGCTCCCCAAACTCTTTAGCCAGGTTTACCCCTTCTTCAGCTCCTAAAAGTGTTGTCTTTTCAGCAGCTCTTCTGCAGCCCACTGCTCGTTTTCTTACATTGTTCCTACTGCCTCTAAAAGAAATCTCTCCTTCCATGACCCTACTTAACTATTTTTTAGTGTTTACACAGATGCCAGCCTTCCAATTCAGTGGGATTAACACTGATACTGATCTACTGTTTCATTTCTTTGTGGATTAGAATTAGTCTCTACAACTGTTTTCTCAACAATCAGTGTTATTTTTTTGCAGCACCGCTACTTTTCAGCTCTGCAAACTCTTACATTTTCTAGCCTTATGAAGGGTCCACATAATTAGGTAGCATAACCATTTATACAACATAATCCATGGGAATATACATAATTAGAAGAGAAAAGCTATAGTCTTGTTTGTGGTCATTTATGGTCATGTGCTTAAATAGCATAACTGGTTTTGGGTATTTTCTTTTAAAAAAGTTGGATAAATCTTGACCTGTGTAATAAAAATTATGGTAGTCTTGCAAAATAAGACCCACAGTATGATGTTGAGATAACGAATCATGTTAATTCCAGGAAGTTTAAAGTGACCTCTTATTTTTCACAATAGAAAGGAAATTAAAAAGAGACAATATTTGATTATTCTCACTAGTTAACAAGATAGAAAGAAAGAAAGAAAGAGAGAAAGAAAGGAAGAAAGGAAAGAAAGGAAAGAAAGGAAAGAAAGGAAAGAAAGGAAAGAAAGGAAAGAAAGGAAAGAAAGGAAAGAAAGGAAAGAAAGGAAAGAAAGGAAAGAAAGAGAAAGAAAGAAAGAAAGAAAGAAAGAAAGAAAGAAAGAAAGAAAGAAAGAAAGAAAGAAAGAAAGAAAGAAAGAAAGAAAGAAAGAAGCCCTAAGCATTGTGAAGGGAAAATTAGGATTATATGTAATGGAAAAGTTTATAAACATAAAGACTCATAGAGAATGAAACCAACTGCCAAATGAAGCTCTGGAATCAGCACCACTAAAGATACTCAGGGTTTGGCTAGACACCCATGTAGCAAAAAAGGATAAAGAAATCTGTCCAGTCACAGTGTAGAGATAATCCAACAGAGTTCCCTGCCAATTTTCTACTCTAAATAATGTATGGAGTGGCACTTTGGCTTTATAGATCTCTCACTGATTTAATCTTAGAAGCACAAATTCTGTCTTAAAAAAAAAAATTATTGCTGCTAACTTAAAAAAAAATAATATTTATTGTAACTGGATTGTGTAGGCTATACTATAGTTTCAGACACAATGTTCCTAGCTTAGAATGTTGTTACATTTTAATGAAATTTTAAACACCCACTCTACTTAGGAGAAAAAAAAAAAAAAAAAAAAAAGTAGGTCTTAGAATGAAAATTTGTTTCAAAACATCTTTTCATAGCAGTTTTCTGGATGTTGTCAGATCACTCATATGAAGCATGAGGAAAGGCTGTCAGGAAGATGTTTAATTGGAGGTTAGGAAGGATGATAAGACTCGAGAGTTAGGATAGTTATAATGGTATGGTTACCTTCTTACCTCTACATCCTGACTTCAAATACAGGCCAAGAGGGATACTTCTCATTCATTATTTCTGAATTACTGTTCAAATGGGTGGTAATGGCCTGAGGTAGGTAACACTCATACTGCTCAAGACTGAACTGAGCTAGCAGGCTAAGACTACTTGTCATCGAGAACTGGGGTTCAGATTTTTATGGGTACCTAGGCCTTTTATGTTGAAGTAGTTGCCTATTGCAATGTTGAGCAGCTTGAAAACACTCACCTTGAGCTGAAGTGAGTGGAGCTAAGGTACCTAAGCTCTTTACAGAAAGCTAAGGGTACATTTATCTGAAACAGTTCACGACTTTAAAAGTACAGCCTAGCACCCTCAACAAATTCTCAATAAAACTCTAATTCGCCACTCTAATTCACTGCCTCTGATTTCCCCATTGTTTATACCAACACATACTGTAGAAGAGAAAATGGATGACAGATTTTTTGCTTTCAACTACACTGCTACATGCGTAGTCTCCTTTCACAGCAGTGTCTTCCAAAGCATCAGTCATATCAGAGATAGCAAGCCAGCACAGAAAGGAAGCAGATAATACCATTTTAAAGAGGCTGTTTCAGAAGTAGAATTAGCCTTAAATAACAAATGAATCTTCAGACTACATGACTGATTACTGATTCTCTACAGAAATGTAACACATAGAATTTATTATTTGCAAACACAGTACTGTCCATACCTTTAATTCCCTAATTTATACTGTAAAAGTACTAGTGCTAGTTCCTAAGGAATTCTGTAGAGTAGGTCAAGGCTAATTCTTTGCAAAAGTAGGACTGCCACGTTGTCACTCCACATTATGAAAATGTGTCACATGATGGAAGGGAAGTATGAATATCTGCTATCTGATGTATACAATTGAAAAGGGAAAACACAGAGTGAAATCATCAAGCCACATTAGCCAGAGTGAACAGATAAGAAAGGGTATAACACTGGAACTGTAAACAGTCAAGCAGAGATTACACCTCTGTGGAACTTTGCATGCTTTTTATATGTGAAAATTAGATTGTTGATAGTAGAAGATATAAAAAAACCCAACCGGAACAAGCACTGTTTATCACAGAAAATGTTCAAAAGGCTGTATGGATGAGGCAATAATAATTATGTGTACAATAAAAAACTTGGTATTCTCTGTGTCACTTGAAATTGGTCTGCAAGCGACACAACCTAAAGCAAGGAAATTAACTGCTACTGGACTTTGATTTGGCTCGTGTACATGTGTGCATCCTGTGCCCCCCCACACCCTTCCTCTCTAGATGCTTGCTACAACTCCAACAGCGTCACCGACTGTGCCACAGCTCTCGCTGCTGCCTCACAAGCCTGGCCTGGCACACAGCACACCCTTCTCAAGCACTACAGGAACAGGTCATGCATATGCTGCTCATCACCTCTATTTTCCCTTCTGAACATTTCTGTGAAACCATGTGCTCAAGTTTATAAATATGGACATCAGATAAAGTGCAAGGAAGCTTCACCATCAGAAGATCTTGCCTTTGAATGTGACAGAGTCTCTATTTTCCTCATTCTTTCCCCCTCCACTAATAAGAGAAAAAAACATGACGACAGGAAGAACACACCATTTCCTCTTGAAGAGACTCATTACTGCTGTCAGTAGCTCACATTTACCCAGATTTTGCTCTTTCAGTCAGTAGTCAGCAGTACTGCTGTCACTGCTCACATTTACCCAGATTTTGCTCTTTCAGTGTTGATGCACTTTCAGCAGCACAAAGTAGGAGACTTACCTGTACATTCTATATTGCTTAAACAGGACATTTTGGTAGTGGAAACAAATTAAATCAAGTTACCTCATAACAAAAACTTTAATAGTTGACCGTTCAGGCAGTGCTGCTGACTGCTGAGGTAGCTCTTAGTAAGAATGTGCAAATTGTGCCATTTTTACTTTCTACTTGTTTAGCACTGGACTCATTTAGAATAATGCATTTCTTCTTGCATATACAGGTTAATATCTAACAACATGAATTTAGAAGAATTCTCTGAAGCTAACAGTATTCTCACAGGCCTTCCATTGTGGAGGGAGAGAGAGAAAACCTTGCTGAAAGAGGCTTTGAATGAATTTCAAGTAAAATGTCTAAATAAATGTCAAGGTTTTGCCTGTGGTGAGCTAATATCTTGTTAACGTTTTATATTTACCCACTCATCTAGTTCAGTGGGTTTTATTCCATGGTTTTCAGCCACTACCCTTTTAACCAGTTTTCACTCTTTTCAGCTTGAACAGACAACATCAGGCTTTTCCTCCAGGGTTTCTTAGACAAGGGCAATCTAGCCAGCCTTGTGAAATCCAAACCACAGGCAAAAGAAAAAACTGTAGAAAACCTCCACAAGACAGGCTTTCTCACTTCTGTGTGAGTGGCGCCTACATTACCCATAGCAACTGTCTGCATGAAAATCACATCTTGAACAGTAAATTATCTTCTCAACCAACCTGCTCTTTTCCCCAAACTTTTCCTTTCAACTTACTGGAGTTACTACAAGTCTGTTCCAGTGAAGAGAAAGTTTGACCATTGTGTAATTACAGAGCTTCAGAGTAGAACATTATGTAAGAAACTGTCTATAAAAATGCTTGGAATAAAGTAGATTAAGAACAGATTTACTAAAGAAATTAGGAAGTCATTCCAGTGTTCTGTTCTAAATAACAGTGTGCCAATAAATCTCTGAGGCAAGATTCTGGACAAAGACATTCCTTTGAAAAGAGACCACAAGATTCCTGGTCTTCTTAATGGAGAAAACAGAAAGAATTGGTCTTGGTCTGACACACTCGAAATGCTGATCCTTTTGAACAACGTGGACAAGAACAGAATATTGTCCAATATATTAATCCTTAAGCAGAAATAGAACAAATTTCTGAGTGCTCTGACTGCCTCGTAGGAACTGAAAAGCAACCAAAAAAAAGAATCCTCCCTGTCTTTTTAATGTTTGTTAGTTCCCAAAGTTTCTAAAGGAATTTATTTGGGCAAGGCATTTTGAACTATATGTATGATTTTCCCTGAGAAATGATGATCTACTTACACAATTTGGACCCAGATATTCTTTTATTTCAGGCTTTGGGAATCTAAAGTCAGCAGGAAAATGCTTATCTACATAGATGCAATTCCCTGTTGCTGGCTACAGAGTGAGGATTGAGGTGAGTTCTAGACAACAACATAGCCATCCCAACTTCTAAACTATAAAGACTTCATTTTTATTTTTCATCTTTTGTTATGTTTTATTGTCTCTCCTGGTGTAACTGTTACTCCTGTGTGTCTTCAGAGGAAGAATGCGTACATTGGTCCTGCTGTGACAGAATAAGTTCAGTGAAATGAAGAAGACAAGCAAGTTTTCTGTTGTACATCTTAGAAAGGTAAAAAAATAATCAGCCACTTTCTTTGCTTGGCAGTCACAAGGTTGGAGAGGAGGGTGTGTGAAGCAATAGTTGGGGACTGTTGATACAGATAATAGTTTTCAACCTTGTTAAATGCTCTGTGAAAAGCAGTATATATTGCTGTCTGCTCTGAATATGACTGAGATTGTATGACAATGATTTTAGATGATAAAAGATGGTCACATAAAAAAATAGGTGACAGATGTGCTGCTATCTTTGCTTTCCCCAGTGAAAGCCACAATTTCACTTTGGTTTAATGAGTATGCCCTGATGATATTAGTAGGTTTACATTTTGGAAGGATCAGAAGAGTAGAAGTAGACTGGCTAATGCTAGCAGGGAGCAGTGTCTGATATTATTTTTGTAGTCTAGAACTGCATTTTTGTTGCTTTTTGAGCTTTCTTCTAAAATGGTGGCCTTTTCAGTCAACACTGTACAGGGAAAAATCTTACTGGTTGAAATTCTTGTGTTGATTAACAAACTCAGTTATTTATGAACAGTCTCAGAAGGGTGACTTTTCAAGCATGTGAGATATTAATCAGCAATCTATGTTTTTAATTGCAATGGATGCACAGGTTTCTTTTGAGTCCTAATGAAGGATTTTGGAGCTGGAAACCATGGCATGTTAAGCTTAATTTTTGTATTCATTTTGCAGCTTTCCAGGGTATCTGAGATGTGGCTAATAATAGTAGCAGGTGTTGTCTGTTCCTCTCAGCACGTGGCATGAAAGTAGTGTGGTCACACAGCTATGCATTATTTACATGGTGTCAACATGTCAGCAAGTGGGATGGCAGAGAGCCAGATTAAATCACTTCTGATTTTAAATACAGAACACTGAATAATAACACTGTGTCACACTTGAGGACACTGGAATTTGGCAAATTAACCATAGCTTAATGTGCCAAGCTCATTTAAATGGCTTCCCCCGCCCATGAATGATGAAGGAATAAAAACTAAGAGTCAAGGCAACTGTGAAAAGTTGTTTGTTTTGTTTTGGTTTTTTCCTTGAGGCAGAAGATTGTATCCAGTAAAGAGACACTCTTTGATAGCTTAATATAAAGATGCATGGGTCTCTGCTCTCATGCAGGAGTGTCTACTCCTGAGAATGGGCAACCACCCTATGATACATCTGTTTGCCAATTATCTTTGTTATCTCTAAGAGGCAAATCTGTTTGGTATGATTACTTTCTTGCATTGCTTTTCTTGTAGAAGCTAATGCAACAGGGTCACAATCTCAAATGTTGTGTGTTTGTAACAGGTAGTCACAATTTTTAGAATGGGTGCTTAGAGGGTTTGAGGTCTCAAAAAAAATCTAGAAGTGCTGCTCTCAGCCATTGCTTCTTCTGCAGCAGCTCTGATTCCTGTAGCACTCCTAGAGCTGGTTCACCTTGCCAGCTGGTATAACATTAACTCAACAAAATAAAAACATGAGTAGCTTTCTCTTCATTTAGTAATCCAGCTGGGTTCACCAACAAGCCATGTGAAAAACAGAGAAAGTGGAAGTGAAGGAATGGGCCTGTATGCCAGGAAATGAAAGATGTGTTTAGCGGTCTCTTGGCAGTATAGTGTTGTTCGCTGCAATCAGCTCTGCTAGAGAATCTTCTTTGCAGATCCTGTCCTCAACAGCATTCTTTTACATCCTTTGCATAGAGCTGAACTCTGTGCTAAACATTTAGGATGAGAGGAAATGACCTCTGATTGAGACAGGGAAGGTTTAGATCAGATATGAGAAAAAGTAGAAAGAGCAGGACTGGGATGCAGGAGATGGGCAGCTCCTACATGGAGCAACAGTTTACAACAGTTGAAGGAAAAAATAATTATAAGAAGCACTGTAAAAAGGAGCCTCTGACACATGATGCACATTTAAATAGCTTACCCAGTAAAGTTAATGTCACTGTCCTCGTTTTAGACATGGGGTGGCTGAGGGTGTGATTCAACTTGTTTGTTGCGGCAGAGTAGAGGTGGGAATAAAGCAGAAATGGCCTAAAATTCTAATCAGGGACACTGCTTGCTGGCCCCCTGTAATGAGTATCTCTAGGACAGTGAAATCAGGCAGCTGCTGAAGAGTGAGAATTGTGTTCATGGGGAAGATGAGATCCCAGCAGTGCATTCTCCTACCTAGTGTTTAGCGGTCTCTTGGCAGTATCGTGTTGTTCGCTGCAATCAGCTCTGCTAGAGAATCTTCTTTGCAGATCCTGTCCTCAACAGCATTCTTTTACATCCTTTGCATAGAGCTGAACTCTGTGCTAAACATTTAGGATGAGAGGAAATGACCTCTGATTGAGACAGGGAAGGTTTAGATCAGATATGAGAAAAAATTTATTCACTGAAAACATTATCAAGCGTTGGAACAGGCTGCTCAGGGAAGTGGTTGAGTAACCATCTCTGGAAGTATTTAAAAGATGTGCAGATGTGGTGCTTAGGGACATGGTTTAGTGGTGGACTTGGCAGTGCTCGGTTAACGGTTGGACTCCATGATCTTAAAAGTCTTTTCCAACCAAAACGATTCTGTGAACTCAGACATACTGCAAAACCTCACCCTAGAACGGTTAATGCACAGGGAGGGAGCTGTTGGAAGGTTAAAAGAAGCATCTGAAATACTGGGATTAATTTTACCTTGTCACCATAATACCCTTTTTATGAAACTAGAGCTATGTATGCTCATAAAAACCTCTTGCTTTTTTTATTTTAAAGGATAATGCAACCATTGGAGTCTCTGCACAGTTCTTTCAAGTTAAATGCTTAGTTAAACATTCCCCTTCCATTTCCTGGTAGAAAATATTTTATATGAAAGCAACTTTAACCTTTCAAAAGGGTTCATTTACTGTTACGTTTGGTATCAGCTTTCCAAAAAATGCAGTCTGCATTTGGCATCTTATAGGTTCTGGTTTTAATATTGGTTTAGGAAAAAAACCCCTCATATGGCATAAGTCAGAAACAAATTATTGTGCCAGAGTTCTCTCTATACATGAAATTCACCCCACGAGTGAGTGGTTTAAAATAAGTCTGATCACTTAAAGCCAAGACTTGGGCTCAATGTGTCCATGAAGCAGCTGGTATATGACACATTCAACTCTCCGTCACAGGAAACTGTTAGGTTGCCTTTTTATAGACAACTACAAGCCTAAAGCTCCTGAAGCACAAGAGAATGTCATACGGTCTTGGAAAGTGTTGGATACCTACCATATGCATGTAAAGAAGGGTAATAAAGATGAAAGGCCTGAACTGAGCTTTAATTCCTATTTTTCTGCTTTTGATTTCTCAGCATCTCCTGCATTGTGGCAATTTTCTTTGGCCTAAAATTAGGTAGAAAATGCTTGAATTGCTTAGTTTGATCAAATCAGTCAAACTTAGGCTTTCTTCTCTGTCAGTGTAACAGATGATAAATGTAAAACTTTGAAGCACTTGTGCTCTATTCAGCATTATTGTGTGTTCATTTCTGAGGTGCTGACTGCTGTAACAGTCCACTGCAGTGGGCAGTTCCTGGCTGTGTCACTCTTATGGAGGTGCTGCAGTCATGGTGATGGACACTGAACTGGTAGAGCTGTATCAAGATATCTCTGAACCAGACCTAGAGCTGACGTGGTTGGGTGCAGGGTGTAAGAACATGGTTGAACTGCTTTTGGGACCATAACAACTTCTCTGCATAGTGCTGCAGTAATGCTGTGGGACTGTCTCAGCTGACAGGTTTGCTCAGGAGCATCTCCACTGTGGTCCATTGCTGAGTATGCATGTATTCTTCAAATTATCCTCCACAGGACTTCTGCTATCAATAAGCACCTCTCACAGAAAAAAGGGCCTTCAGACAGGCCTAGTCATGAGTGAGACAATAAAGGCTAATCCTCTGTGCTGCTGAGCCTCAGTTTTTAATAAAGGACTCAGAACTTGTAAGGGTAAAGCTTAAAAGTAAGTACAGATTTACAGAGGGAGGGCAGATAAGAGGGCTGTAGCCCACCCAGTAAGACCACCTGGTCCTGATATATGGTAGCAGT
>NW_009954543.1:3131378-3170264 GCF_000747805.2 Chaetura pelagica
AAGAATTCTGCTGGCAAGGTACTTGTCAAGGTGGGTGTACTACAGCGGTTAAGTCTGTCACCCATACATAATAGTTTAATCACCCCTTGAAATGCTGCAACTAAATCTAACAGTGATGATGAAGCAGAACCTCAGTAAAATAATGTTTATGATGTGTAGTTTCACTCATCGTTTCTGGTGATGAATGCATGTCCAATGCTTTGAAGATGGAAAGTTCTGCAGAAATACAAACTATTATTTTATCTGGAAATATGTTTTGTGGCATCCTGAAGAGTCCTCTTTTGTGCATGTGCAGGAGTTCTCAGGATTTTTCAGCAATGAGTCCATATGGGAATAATTTCATTGTGAAAAGAAGGCTTCCATTCTATCATGAAAAAAGGCTGCATGGAAATCACGGAAAGCTACAGAAGGAAGTATCAGTCATTGTTTGAAAGCATTGTGGCCTATGGAGATGGAAACAAGAATGTGGATTTGCCTCCAAATTTTATAAGCTTCTAGAAGCCCAAATGATGAGAAACAAATGTGAAAAGTTCACAAAAGTAGTGGTGTCTTAAAAAAAATATTTCTTCAAGCCCTACTGCTTTTATGGTGAACTGACCTGGCAAGAAGGTTATTAATTATCTCAAATACCATAATTTAAACAGGTAGAGCTATTTCCAGTATTTTTTGATTGCCACCTAGATTAGTGTTACACTCCTCAGTTGTTAACAATTAGTTATCAGCCACTGGAACAAAGTATTAAGAGGAACAGTGGGCTTACCATTTCTTGAAGTCTTCAAACTGACAGTGGATGGTATGCTTTAGCAAACAATGGACACACAGCTGGGTGAAATTATATGGTTGTGCTAAAGAGAAGGGAACATGAGATATATTCTATGTGGTTCTTTCTGGTCTTAAGAGATACAGGTTTATAATTTCACAAATATCATTACAAAGAACTCCTTAGAAGTAAAGATGACCATAGCAGCAATGTGAATCCGTCTCCTCATTTAGAGTACATTATTCCAAAGTACTTAAAAAAAGTAAATTACAGACTCTAGTATTGTTTCTACATGTTTCTGCCACTATAACTCATATTGCTAGCATAATTTTACAATATTGGAATTGCCTTCCTCTCCCTCAAAGAGCTCAATGTACTTCAGTTCATGAGAGAGCGTATAAAAAAGTAAACATGCATGCTGCTGGTTTCCCACCTGATGTATTTCAGTCATTAAAATCTGAAATAAATAATCTAGATTCACTCAGTGAAATAAAAGACAATCCATGAAGGAAGTTCCAATATACTTCTCATTGTAGTAGACCATTTCTAAGCTAAACTTTAATTTCTCCTTGTAGGGTGACCTGGCACACTGCTTAAAAGAGAACCTTGAAAGACTATTTATTTTTTCCCCCTATAGCAGTTCTGCAGATGAGAACAGCTAATCCCCCCCCCCCCCATATTTCCAGTGTTTTGGGGCATTGAGCACTGCAGAAACATTTGGAAACTTGGGAAAACTGTACATGACTGAGCAGCTGGACATGAAAAGAATTGTTCTTCGATGTTGGGATGAGAACACTTAGATAGTGACAGGAGCACAATATAAGAGAGCCCAGAGGAAATCTGATAGCTTGTATACAGGTATTCAGATTGCTTTATCAAGGAGTCTTTTCTGGTCTTAAGTTCCATACATTCAAGACTTGTTTTGATTGAAAGAAATTAAACTTTCTCTTGCTATTGTGTTTTGTGCTCTTGAAAAAAGATAATTGGAAAAGCTGGATACTGAAAAAGAGGAGTGGTCTGTGACTGCTTTTAAGCTTTTGAAATATAATATCCTGTAAAAAAACCCACCAGAACCCACTTTGTCATAACAGTTTTTGCATCAACAGTGACTAATCTATTTCCCATGCAAAGGCCAAGTGTGTTTAATACTTTGATTTAATGTATCTACAAGAACATTTTTGGGTTGATTTGGTTGAAGGAACTGCTTGGTTATTAGTCTCTTAAAGACTATATATATATCTGTCATCTAAAAAGTATAATCATAGAAGTTAATAAAAGAGCAGGAGAATAAGAAGTCACTGAACATTTGAACATTTGGAGGTCTAGACTATGTTTCCATTCATCAAGGTTGTCCTCAAAAGTAATTTTTGAGCCACACTGCAAGGAAACTGGAGAGAGCTTGAACTTCTGATGTTCACTTTGTTGTGTGGATACATAGAAAACAGTTTTCTTGTTCCACAAGGATTCTGTTGATTCTGAAATTTTGGAGCTGGCATGGCACTCAGTGAATATATGAGTTGCTTAAGAAACAAACATATTTCATTTTAACGCTGACCTTTTTTTCCCCCCCCCCTTAACCTTTTCATATAAATTTAATTAGTTTCAACAGGAGAAGATGCTTTTAACCACAAACCAGAGACTTTTTGTTTAAAAAATGTTGAAATGGCACATTTCTAGAATTTCAAAACCTGATTTTCCATTTTTTTTTGAGGACAGGAATCTCTCTGGGGAATAATTTCAGTTTTGATGAATTGTAAGTTGTGACCATCTCTCTTCTCTATGAAAGCCCTCTTCTCATTCCCAACACAAACCCCAAGCTTCCAGTAGTTTCCAGAAGTATAAGGTATGATTGCCTTAGTCACCTTACTGATGCATTAGAATGAGACAGATTTTGGGCAACTAACTTTAATGTTGTGTAGTAAGACAACAGTGAGAGTGTTGTGATGGTCTTAATTGGGATTCTTCTTCCTCTACAAGTACTTGAGATTGTAATAGTTCTGTTTTGTGTTTCTACACTTCACATATGTACTGTTTCATGTCAATTACTGTTTTTCAATTTGCAGACAAGAAGATATGAGTTTACATGTATGCTAGAAATTAATTTCATTAACACACTGAGTGCTTTTTTTTTCATTACATTTGTCAAGAAGGATTACTTATAACTAATGACCATGGTTGTGTTGATGAAACAAATTTTATGCCTTCAGTGAAGGACTGTTAATGAACTGTGCTTTAAGAAGTCTGGATGGCTCGTACATCTGGAAATGAGCGCTGGATTGTTGTCACTTTTTATAGCAATATTTGTATATATTTGCATTACCCTAGAAATAAACTGTTTTCATGACTTGACTGAATGGACCATCTATTCTGCTAGGAAGAAGCTAAGGCACAAATTGCCGTGCAGCCAGAGGACCCACCTGTTCTGCAGGCTGGAGATGGAAGAGGCCACAGTGGTGGAACAGAAGCACTCAGGGCTGGGTAAGGTGTGCATAAATAAAGCCAAATTACTCCAGTGAAAGTCCTTATGTTCGTCTCCCGTGTGAGAAGAGAAATCCAAGCTGAGGTGTTTAGAGCTCTGACAAGAGGGGTTGATTTGTAGGGACTGAATAAGAAAGTTATCAAATAAGCAAGAAGGGATTTCTTCCTAAAACCAAAAATGCTTTGAGCTCAGTAGGCTCTTCCTTTCCCTGCTCCAACCCAGCACTACTATATAATGTCTAGCAGTTAGTAAATGTATGTTACCAACATTGTGCCCAGATACAGCATATGCAGCCTTTTCTAACAATATATTATTGTCGTGCATCTTCCCCAAGTAAAGGGCTCTCATGGCAGAGGTGCTGTTCTTTTTTCTCAGGAATTAACCACACTTCTGGTGAAAGCAGGTATTGGAAATTGCTTTTTATCCGATCTTTGTGGTTGTGTATTTCCTTAAAGTACATGACTCTGGAATGCTGTACGATAATAATGTAGCTGGACCAAAAGTGAAATTCTCAGTTGTCAGTTTTCTGAGATTAAGTGCATGTTTACAGCTTTTCAGACTTGAAAGTAGCTCTCCACTTTTGTCTCAGGTTTAGCTGTCAAAGACCTGAGATTTCCTAATATAGATATTATCTTTACATAATAGCTTACATCACAAGTTTTCCATCAAATGTGGTGAAGACCTTGCATAGGGATGCCTGGCTTCAGTGAGGTTTCCAGCACTTTATTCACTTAAAGGAATTTCCAGCACAACCCATTCTGAAGCTCAGATGTTGTTAAGGACACACTTTAAGATATATATGCATTCTCAGTTCTCTCTTTGCTCTTTTTTTTTTAAATTTTTTTTTCTTTAAACAAAGTCTTGAAATTGTAACAGATAATCTGAGGTCCATCTGGAGACTGATTAACACTATCTCTGGGATCAAGATGTCTTCATTGCTAGACAGCTAAAGGGAAATATATTTTGTCCATTTCACTGTGTCTGTTCCGTGCGTATTATCAGGAGCACTCTTCTGAGCTGGAGGAATTAGCAGTGGCTTCTGCAAAGCATCAGCACTTCTCTATAGTCCCAGAGAGAGATGGTACTTCCTGATGCATCTTCTTCCAAGTAACAGTTTTGAAAGAAGCATCCCATTATCCTTTCAGCTGAGGAAACCAGAGTACTTTTCTATTTTCTGTGCCAAGACCTTGTTCCACCCATATTGCAAGCTGGCAACCCACAAAGAGCAGCTAGTGGAATATCCCATTAGCCAAATGTATTACCGAAATTAAATGCCCTACTCATGTATTAGCCTTCATGTAACAGAACACTTTGAGTTTCATCCCTTGCTGTCTGTGCTCATCAGCAGCACTTTTCTGCTATCCAGTTCATTTTGTATTGTTTCAAATCCTAAATTTGAAGCATAACACCAGTGTTATTTTTGGACTGACAGAGCACCAGTGCATTGTAGAAGATCAATGGAGAGATTCTGGCAGTGAAGAAGGGAGCAACAGGGATTTGTGGTGCTGTCCTTTGTGCTTGGAGTAGAGGCAGGAATGGAGGCTTGTGATGGGGGGAAGAACTGTGTGCTGCTTTTTGTCAGGCACAAGCAGTTTGCTGTTAAAGGCAGATGAGACTTGGTTTTTGTGCACCTCTTGAACACTGTGAAAGTGGCTAACTGCTCTTTCATTCTGAAACTGAAAAGGAAGCACATCAGCTTGTGGTTCTGCTGCTAAAATCATATGTTACAATGGCAATTCTTGTTTCTTAGTCCTAAAGATGATTTGATTTTGCTGATTGTGAGTTTGGAGCATCTGCAGGCTCAGGAAAATTTCAGTAGCGTCCATCTGACATCAGTTTTTATGTCCTTCTTCATGTCTATGGGATAAGTCTCTATAAAAAGAAGAATAGCTCTTCTTGTGCAGTTATATGACAATTAAAAAACGCAGTTATTTGGAGGTTGATGGTAATGGCATTTAAGTGCATTATCTACTTCGCCTGCTTACAGCTGCCTTGTAAAATGAGTGGTAGGCATTACAGTACATAGAAACCTTGTTGAAAATAATATTGCATCTGAAAATTAAATGACTTCTCAGAACCCTACTCTTAGCGCTAGGTTTTTACTCTAATAATATTTGTGTCTTGAATTCTCACTGTCTGTTGGTTCAGAAGTAGGTTTGGTTGTTGTAACCTCATCCTGTCATTGCATTTTTTAGAAGCATATTAAATATTATATACATATTTGTGCATGGATATTGTCAATAGATACTACGCACCCTTAAAATTGAGAATACAGTTAAATGATTTTATAGATCAGGAAGGCACATAACATCTTGTAATGTTGATTTAAGTACCAGCCAGAAGAAGGGGCAGTGCTGATAAGCAGTCTGAATGGTTAGGTTTAATTCTTTGTTAGTATAAAACAGAAACACTGGATTCTGAATAATTTTATATTTAATGCACTCACTATGATGGTCCTCACTATTTCAGGCATTTGAGCAAGCATATATATAATACTAGAAGAATACAAGCTCACTCTGTTGTTAGCAAATCATGCACTTAGTATTTGAAGAAAGACCCATATTGGAACATTTTTTTCTTTCCCACCTGTGGTAGTACATGTTCTATACTTCCACACTCAGCTCACAATAATTTTTGCAACTGTTGTTATACAAAGAAAGCTATGTACTGTCACAGATTGGTCCTGACCTGACTTCATCATAGCACAGCTCCTGTCTTCAGATCGAATTCTTGCAGAGGCAGCTTAGGAGTTTGACTGAAGGAACCTGTTGTTTGCAACCCAGCCATGAAGAGCAGCGTTTCATACCAACTAGCAAGAAGAGAAGATTTATTCTGGACTTAGGAGATGTTACTTGTATGCATATTTTTGAAAACGGAAGGGAAATAAGTAGCCTTCTACCCCCTTCCCCTTGAAGCAAAGAAATTTGACAGCTGTGAATGGAACAGGCTGAAGCCATTTTGGAGATGGATGTTTAAGTTGTACAGGATGGATAGGATTCTTTAATAAGTATTCTCTCTTTTTTTTTTTTTTCATTACATGAGGTTTTGCTTTTCTTGGATCACACAGATTCTTGTAAAAATGTAACAAGCTACTATTCTGAATATGCCAAATAAGAAACAGATGGATCTCTTTAAAGAATAGTCTATCAGTAATATTAATGGGATCTCATATTTAGGAACCAGGCACCTCCCTTTCCTCATGCCAGCCTTCTTGGACTGAACAAAGAGGCTCTTCTAGCAATGACTTGCACATGGCAAAGGAGAAAAAGGAGGTTTTGGTAGCTACAAAATAAAGCACGGTATTTTTTCTTTTCACAGTGTATTTTAATGTGCTGTACCCTTGGCTATTGTGCACAAAGTTTCCTGTGATGGACTGATTTAAACGCAAGGCTTGACCCTGTTATCAATGCCTCTTTCACACCAGAATTCAACTGGTGTAGCTCCATTGCCTCTGTGGAGTTCAGCGTGATCTGACTTAAGTGTGAACCTCCCAGATTACCATCATGTAGAGCTATATTCATGTGACTAAGCAAGAGCCTTCTGAATGAAGAAAATTACAGTTGGTAGAGCATGTAACAGGATGTACATAATACTCCTTAGACAGCAATGAATTGTAGATTAGAGCTTCACTTCAGGTTTTGCATTATCTTTTTGCTTTAGCTGAAGTGGCTCTGTACTCTCTTGTTCTCTTGCCTTGTGACACCTTTCTCAATAAATCATGCTTGGCTGTATGAGTGACCCAGTACCACGAGAATGGCCATCCTCTACTTCTTCATTAACAACAGCTTCATATCACACATAACATACATTTCTGTGCTATATACTAACAAAACTTGTCTTACCTGATATGCTGGAACTAAACCAGAATAACAGCTTCAGAAATGGCTGGAGTATGCCCTTTTGAGCTTTTTGGACTTGATGAGTGTACCTGGTGTGTCAAACCTTGGATTGCCTGTGAGACAGGCAAGTGGGTGAAGGCAAGTACAAGACAGATTCTGGCATTCTTGAAGCCACCCCAACTGCTCCCAAGAATGTTATGGGCAAAGCATGTGAATTGCAAAAAAGATGCACTTCAGAAAAATCAAACAATAAAGATGAGATACTCCTTTACTGCTGTGATTTTCTTTTACTTGGGATATTTCCAAAGTTGGGTAGATGGGATATACAGTACTTGTTTGTTGATGAAATGATAACTTAACCTAGATAAAGCAGATGCATACTGTTAATAAAAGAAACAAAGCTCACATTTAAAAGGGATATATAATACAGTAAACATCCCTTTGTACTGGCCTAGTTATTTTTATAAACTTGTGTGAGGTTGAGGTATTTGCCTTCCAAAGTAGAATTTTTGCAAGAGTCTGCAAGTCTTGTAATACCTTTTCCAGTATCTGTTGAGTGAGCCAAAGGTCTGTGGTCAAGTGGGCATCTCAGTTACAACTCTGTTACTGAGCATCTAATACATTAGGCTTTAAGTCCCACAGACCTTTCTCTTCCTGAGCAAAGCTGTCGAGCATTTAATTTTCAACTTCATCCTAGTTCCAAGGAAAACATCAGAAAATCAATCCGTGATGATGTCCATGAGTCTTGGGTGTCTGTGATGTTTTGGTTTTGACTGTTCAAAGTGATCAGGAATATATTTTTTTTTCCCACTTTATTTTAGAACAATCTGAAAACACAGGAAAAGAACATACATTTTCAAATTTTAACCCTATTTCCTTTACAGTGCATGAGAAATTTCCTGAGTGTTTTGTATTTGGGGTTTTCTTCCTGTAACACCAAGTGTTAACTTGCATTTAGAAATCTTCCAGAAAACATTCAAAATAGTTTTTCTTTACAGTAGATGAAGATTGCTTAAAGAACTGAGCCCCTGCCTGGAGGGGGTGCTTGAAGTTTCAGAATATATGTAATTTATTTTTGTCTTGAATTCAAACAGAGAGTAAAAAGTGCTTGCAGAAAAAAAGTATTTGAAATGTTTCTCTTTGATACTATCTGTTCAAATATAAGAAAACAAAAATCCTCTTGTTTCAGAGAAGAAATGCTAGATATTTCATGATGACAATATTAATGACCTTTGAAAATGCATTATAAACCCAAGGCAACGCCAACATGGGTATTAGTGGTGGATAAGTTTGTTTAAATAGCATTTAAAGCAGATTATTCATGAAACACAATCTTCTGGATGTTTAGAAATGTCTTATTATATTATTATGCTTAGAGCTTACAGTTATTATACTTAGGGCTGACCTGTTGCTCATTTAGTTGAAACTGAAAAGTTGTCCTTGCAGTCTATCTTATTTACTTGGAAGGAAGAAAGGCTGGCAAAAAGTAGCATTGCTGATAACTTTGCTTCCATTGAGGAGGCAACAATAATGTCCAGGTAACCATTCAAAGAATTAGGCCTTCTCCATCAGAATGATGTTACATACCAACATGTTCCACTGTCAATTGTAGCCAAAAGAATCCTAGTTTAGTTTCTCTGAACAATGCTGGTAGGCTGTGTTGGGTCTTTTTTTGTTGTTTTGTTTTTTTTTTTGTTTGTGTGTGTGCAAAAGCACAATGCTGGCCACACTTCTTCATAGGGTAGTCATTAGTTGTTTGATTAGCATTGTTCTGAAACATGCTTTTCCAGCCAAAGCCTAACAACCTTCCCCTCAGTCCCCCTCTGTGAAAACTATGCTAAAACTCTGTAAGAAACAATGAAGTTTTACAATCATTTAGTGAGCACACTTCTGTTCTTCAGTTGTGCCTGTACAATAAGGGGAAATCTGCAAAGTGGTTAATATCCTCATCCCCCACTAGATTCAAGAAGAAGCACCAGAGTTTATTTAGTCTTTAATATCTCTTTCTAAGAACTTTCCATTCTGAATTATCAAGATGGCCTTATCAAAATGCTTTCTTTCAGCAATGAGGACATGTATTATACTGTAAACAAAAGACACTGTGCTGTGCTGATTTGGAGGTTTTTCCATGGCTCTAAGAAATCTGATGTATATAAGGAACTAGGTATGGTTGGATGGGAATTTTTGGTATTAAAAACAAGACATAGGTCCAGCTCTTGAACTGAAGAGGCTTGGTGCTGCAGCAAGAGCTTGGTACTGAGACACGTCTGAATCTGAGCTTCAGTAGTGTGTGGTGGAAGAAGTGTTCCTTTGCTTTATGAGTTTGGGGTTGATTAGTGTGAGTGATTGCCTCTGTGGCCCAATTTTCTGTTTCCAAGGTCAGCACAAGAGGAAAACCAGGAATAGACAGGACTAATGCCTTTTACAGATGATATAGTATATAATATAGTATATTAGTATTGAGACTTCCCTGCTTTTTCAGTCTGTGTTACAGAGGTACTAACCATCATCAACAGCAGAAGATCCAAGAATTACAGAATACTTCTTACTATTTCTTTAACACTTGGGCATCTCTCCAGGTCTGCAGAATACAAAGCTTTCTACAAATGGTAGATAAAAACATAAGTATGAATCTATTATACTCTGAATTTTTAATCATATCAGGTGAAGATTAATGAGGAAAATATAAAGAAAATGTATCCAGTAAAGTTTGATTCTGTGCTTCAAGACTGGAAAAATTACTGAGAATACTGAAAGATGTGCATGACAACCTACTCTGTATGTGCTAAGGCGGTAAACTATGCTTGTGGCATTGACCATGCAGTTTTCACTCAGCTACAGAAGGTAGCAATTCCTGCCTTCTCTCTATGGACAAGACTTGATATCATGAGGTCAAGGGTTGCAGCCAGTTAAGAAGTATGGGAAGCTGTAAAAGGTAGCTGCCCAAGCTATCTGCAAAACATTGATATGTGAAGGGCAGAGGTGGCCTATCTGGTTTACCCTATCTGTTCCAGGGGAACTGAAGTTATGCATGTCTCTATTCTTTCTGTTGTAGACCTAGTGAAGTTCTATTAACAGGGGAGGGATTTTTTTCTCCATCAATCTGTGAGCCATTTCAAAACAGTTCTGCTCTTTCTCTTTCCTTCAGTGATGGCAGGCAGGTAGAATGAGTGCTGTATGAGCTTCAGTAACTTCTTCGTAGCTATGGAAAGTTGCATAGAGGAGACTATGCCACTATGGATGTGGCACTTAGAGCCATGTTCTAGCTGATGTGGTGGTGTTAGGTCATAGGTTGGACTAGATAATCTTAGAGCTCTTTTCCAGCCTCAATAATTTTGTGATTCTGTGATCAGCTAAAATTGTCACTGACCATGATATATATGGCATCTTATGTAAGGTTGAAAAGGTATATCTTCTTCATGAAGTTAAAGAGGTTTGTTTCTGCTGGAATCCTGCACAGATGGAAAATGATGGCTACCTGCCCTGTTGCTGAGAAATGTTTGCAAACCCTGATAACTGATCTTGCAGTACTCACTTCAGTGCCAGTATCTTACTCATGTGTCCTGTGTTGGCAGTCACAGACAATTATTTAAGCTGGAAAGCTAGGGCAGCACGCACGAGGTGTCTGTTTTTGTGGTTAGAACCTGGGTTTGGACTTGTTGCAGTATTAAGAGTATTAGTAATCTTTTGAATCTGCTAAACTGAAAACTTAACCAGCTAGGATCTGGAAGTGAAAGACAATGTGCCATCAAAGTTTCACTGTGGTGCTGCATGAAGCAGGTGAAACAGGGAGTTTTCAACATGTAGTTTGGTTGGCTGTAGGGTGTATGTGGGGAAGGTCACAACTATTTATGGAGCATCACTAGGCTTGAGGAGCTTCCCTAATTTAAAAAGCATTAAATAAGAGTGATATATATATATTCACAATCCTGTAAATGTATTTTCTTTCCTGTTTCTGCCTGGTTAGATTGCCCTGAGCCATCTAGATTGTAATGTATGCTCTTGTCTGCCTTTGTCTCTGAGTTGCACTTGATCTCTCTAGAGGTACACAGGACATAGATATCAGGACCTGTAGTCCTCCGTGCCCTGGGCATCTATCATATTCCTGCCTGAAAATTTTGTCTGTCCCTGGATATCTGCCATGCCAGCCTGTTCCCTGCACGTGCCCATAAATTTAGAGATCTGTGTGACCCATGGTCCTGGATTACATGTGACCAAGCTCAAAATCCTTTAAGGCATAGCATTGTTTTGGCTTGTGCTCCTGCATATGTAACCTTTGGTGCCTGTGATTTGGTCTGATAGAGGCCTGGGATCCTGATGGTCCAAATGGCATATACTGCACCTAAGTGACCAAGATAGACATGCTGCTCTGATCCAAATCCTTTATCCACAAGAACTGGAGGTTCTCTTGGGACCTCTCTCATAATGAGAAACATCACACCTTGTATGTTGCAGCTTATAGTGGTCACAGAGATGAAGGCATAAATGTGGCCATAAGAAAGTTAAAGTCTAGAAAAGTACTGTAGAAGTTGTCTGTTTTGCAGGAGAGTTGCACTCTGTAGGTAGTTGAAGGTGGTAGCAACAGTATGCAGTGAACAACAGCATTAATCTTCATTAATGATATTGACCATGGCATTGAGAGCACCCTCAGCAAATTTGTTGATGACACCAAGCTGGGTGGTGTGGTTGATATGCCAGAGGGGTGGGATGCCATCCAGAGGGACCTGGACAAGATGGAGTAGTGGGTGCAGGTGAACCTCATGAGGTTCAACAAGGCCAAGTGCAGGGTCCTGTACCTGGGCCAGGGCAACCAGAGATATGAATACAGGCTGGGGCAAGACATGCTAGAGAGCAGCCTTGTGGAAAAAGACCTGGGGGTACTAGTGGATCAAAAGCTGGACATGAGCGACCAATGTGCAGTTGTAGCCCAGAAGGCCAACTCCATCCTGGGCTGCATCAAAAGAAGTGTGGCCAGTGGATCGAGAGAGCTGATTCTGCCTCTCTGCTCTGCCCTGGTGAGACCTCACCTGGAGTGCTGCGTCCAGCCCTGGTGCCCCCAACACAAGAAGGATGTGGACTTGTTGGAGCATGTCCAGAGGAGGGCAACAAAAATGATCAGAGGGCTGGAGCACCTCTCTTATGAAGACAGGCTGAGGGAGTTGAGGTTGTTCAGCCTGAAGAAGAGAAGACTCCAGGGGGACCTTATAGCAGCCTTACAGTACTTGAAAGAGGCCTATAAGGAGGCTGGGCCTGTTCACAAGGGCATGTGACGATAGGACAAGGGGTCATGGTTTCGAGCTAGAGAAGGGTAGATTTAGGTTGGACATTAGGAAAAAGTTCTTTAACATGAGAGTGGTGGATCACTGGAACAGGTTGCCTAGGGAGGTGGTGGAGACCCCATCCGTGGAGACATACAAAGTCAGGCTTGATGGGTCTCTGAGCAATCTGTTCTAGTGGGAGATGTCCCTGCTTATTGTAATGGGGTTGGACTAGATGACCTTTAGAGGTCCCTTCCAAGCCAAGCCATGATACTATGATTCTATGATTTCTTTCTCTGCAAGGAATAGTGGGAAAGGAGCCTTGAATTCACTTACAAAGGAAGCAGAAAATCCAGAAGCATAATTTCAAAATCTTTCATGATTGGAGAAGGAGAAGGAAAGCCTCCAGCTGAGTGCAAAGAAAATTCAGGGCACAGTGAAGTACACAGATGATCACAGTTTTTTCCAGAAGAAATGGGTGTTCTGACTTAATCTTAGATTTAGACTGAGTTCAGTCTGAGCTGCCAGACCCAGTCTTTGCTCTGTGTCATGGATCAGTGACCATTTTTAGGTGTTTTTACTTAGGTTTCTGTAATTTTCTGAATAAGACAGTATGAAGTTTTCTGTGTATGAACACTTTTCTCACACAAATCTTTTCAGCAGCATATGAGCATGTCAATCTGGGCAGAGATAACTGTTGTGATGTCAAAAAGGCACAGCTTTACTAGGCTCTGTCAAAATGGAAAGGGATTTTTTTCCAGCTAATTAGTACTGAAGAAAAAAAGCAAAGACCATGTCTTCCTGAAACACAGCACACCATGTACTTCTTATAAGGATAATACGTGTGCTGAGTGTCACATTTCAAACTTCAGCTATTTTTGCTCTTGTACTATTCAAAACCAAGTATGGTTAGAATTTCATTACAATGGGAAAAGTGTGTGTGTAAGTTTGTTTCCCACTATTCCATAGCACAAAAGCTGTTGGGCATTTGCTCCCATTTTAGCAAGATGTACTGGTATTGTGTTTTGTTTTTTACCCTAAAATATTTAAAGAATCAGCTTCAAAAGTGGATAAATGTGAAACCAAGAGGCTAAGGAAGAAATTATTTTTCAACTTTTAACTAGTTTAACTAGCTATTACTGTGACAATTAGCGGAATTATTTAGCTAAGGATCTCAAAGTACCTAAAATTAAAGATACAATTAGTGTATGTATTTCTGAGGGTTCAACTGAGATCAAGCTGTTACATGATGTAGTATGTTACTTCTGTAAGTAGCTTTGTGGCTTCTGTGTTTTGCTGCAGGAATCTTTTTGAGGCTGGATACGAGGCTTTTTAGGACTCTCCTACGTTATTCCAACCACATTATGTAGGGTGAAAGGGTTAGTGTACATGTCTAATTTGACAAGATAGATGAAGTGAAGGAACCAGTCTTTATTGTTGAGATAGGGAAATGGGGCGAAGGAGACGTATGCCAAAGATCAGATAGATTAAATTTAAGAACTGAGGCCATGTCGTACAATTCCCTTAATGATAAGAGAAAGTATTTCTTTTTGGTTATGGCAAACTAACACAGGTAGTGTGGTGTACTGAAGTGATGTCTGTTAAGGTCTTTTGGAATTCCCCTCTCTCCTCCCCTGCCTATTCACAGCCGAATGTATTTTCACTAACAATGATTCTGCAGTGCTTTTGTACTATATGTCCAGGAAGCTGAATGACTGTCTGGGGACCTTTTAACTGGATCTATAAAAAGTCTGTGTCAATAAAATCCTGTCAGATCTATCCTTCAGTACTGTGATTACAGAAGAGGAAAAAGAAAGGCTTTGCTCAATGTGACTGCAATATTCCAGCGTGTAATCTTGTCCCATGTGGTCATGTTTCCTCAGATAAGAAAAATTGCTGCTCTGGTGTCAGTGTGGATGGGGTCACTGAATGGGAACAGGACCGTTTTCATTTTTTTCACAATGGACAGTTGTTTTGTGTGTTTTCCTGACTGGATAAACTATGTCCATGGTTACTGAGCAAAGTTTATTTCTGTAGGAAATAGGTAACCATGTTTGTGCAGTGGGGGTATCGGAACACAGAGGATTTGAAAGGAAGAGTCCAGAGGTCATCAGCAGAGGGGATATGATGAGGAAATGCAATGAGATATATCATGTGAATTCTGGCATATACTTCATGGGATGCTTCCTTTCAAGCACTGGTGAGCAAGAGAGGCTGATAGAAGCTCTTTGATAACACAGCAGAAGGGTAAATTCATTTCAGGGCCAGCTCTTCACCTTCTATAAAATAGTGCAGCTGATTTATGCCCACAGAGGATTTGGCTTGAAGCTTTAATTGCTTTTTTGGCTAAGTTCTCCTTTGGTTATGTGTGCTCAGACTATGCAAAGAGTGTGAAATGTTATATTTCACCTAAACCTGTTGCTCCTGCCACACTATTTGTTCATTATGTTCTCTTGCAGTATTGCTGCAGAATAACTTTCTTTCGTAGCTCAAATGAAACGTGTCCAGAACTACAGACGGCTTTGTGAATGGCAACAGCATTTCTAGATTGTCCTCCCTTGTTAAGTGACCAGTGGAATGCTGACAGGCTATAACTGTAGAATTAATCTTACCAGATAATTTATGCTATTGCTACACTATTTGTAACCTGTGTTTCCACACTCATCTTTAGGTTTCCAGGTATAACATGTGCTGTGACCTTGTGGAACATTGGTACCCAGAGCGCCAATTAAACTGACTGCGGCTCACGTAGGCATCAGTGCAAAGCTGAGTGCAGTAGGAAGTGAGAAGTGTTGCTCAGAGTAGACTCAAGATCCTGCCGAAAAACCAGAATGGAAATTCAGGCACTTGGTTTCTGCTGAGTGCTATGCTGTTATCCTACTTAAGTTTAGGATCTGAAGCTCTTCCAAATCTACTTCAAGTGAATTTACTCGTGAATACCGTGTAGCTCTTACAAGGAGAAAGTGATGGTAACTTCACAAAGGGTTGACAGTATAAAACAACAACAAATAGTGGACATCAAGAGAGACATTTTTAAATAACTTTTGCAAGTGTTCTGGTTTGGTGTTTTTTTTTGGTAGCGGGGGAAGGGCCACAGGAGTGGTCCCAGTAAGAAGCTGAGAAGCTTCCCCTGCTTCCAAAACCCAACCAAAGATCCAGTAGAGGGACAATAGATGTGCCTCAACGATTAATATATGAAAGAACAGCTATAACACCTGAGCAGAGAAACACTTGGGAGAAGAAGAGCTGTGTTGGAAGAGGAGAGCGGTGCTGGTGGTTGGTGAGGAAGAAGGTGCCCAAGCAGAAGTTTATCTGCAACCCATGGCGAGATGGCAGCTGTCCCTCTGCGCTCATCGAAGAGCGTGGTGGAACATTCCCTGAAGGCGCCAGGAGGGGTGAACTTGGCTAGTGGACTTGGATTTTGTGGCCAGCAGATTTGCTGCCTGTGGACTCTGATTATGCAGCTTTGGAAGACCCCAGCACCAGGGGAGTTTGTTCCCGGAGCAGCCCCTGACTCTGTGGGAAGTCCAGGCTGGAGCAGCTCCAGAACTTGTGGGAAGTACTTATGAAGGAGAGGTTCGTGGAGGACTCTCTCCCATAGGAAGCAGGGAAGGACTATAAGGAATCCTTCTTCCTGAGGAGGAAGGAGAAACAGGAACCACCAGCCCATGAACTGACTCTAAACCCCATCCCCTGTCCCCCTGTGCCGCTGGGGGGAAGGAGGGAGAGAAACCAGGAACAAAGTGATTTGGGCCCGGGGAAGAAGGGAGGGGTGGGGATAAAGTATTTAAGCCCTGCTCTTTGTGTCATCTGTGTCCTGTGTGTTTGATTAATGTGAAATTAAATTATTATATTTTCCCCAGGTTGAGTCTGTTTTGCCCGGGACCTTAATCGGTGAAGAACCCTCCTTGTCCTTTGTCTCGACCCAGGAGCTTTTCTTCCTCATCCCAGAGTGAGTGTGTGTGTGTGTGTGTGTATGTGGGGAGTTGATTGAGTGGCCATGGGGCTGCTCCTTTGTTGTCGTGTTGTTCCAAACCATGACAGCAGGTAAGAATCAAATGCATGAAGATGGAATGATTTACATAGAATCATGCTAAAAAATGTGAAATGCAGAGTTAAACTGAAATTTCAGAACAGGACCTTAATGATGCATGGTCATGACGCAGACTACTTTTGTTTCACTGTTGCTTTGTGCTTACTTACAAAGGGTATTGATATTTTGTTTGTACTTGAATCATATTCAAATACTCATGGTAGAAAAAATGGCTGTGGCAAATTCAGGTGTGACTGTATCCCTGGCTGTTTGTTACTGTATTTCTCAGCGAGGTGGTGGAGTGAGATGCAAGAAAGTACCTCATCTGCTTCAGTGCAGGAGCCATCTGTGTCTGGTTTAGCAGGGAGCTGGTTACCTACAAGTACGGAGGGTAACCTATGGATGATGTTCTGGTGGAGAAAGTAAAAAAAGCATTAATTGAGACCATTTCCATTATAATATATACTATGATCTTGTACAATAGCCTAGATAAAATTGTACTCATTAGAAGATTCATCATTACATTCCTCATATCCTTCAAAGGATGTAAAAGTTTTTAGATCTTTGAAGTCTCACTAGAGGTGGTTAGAAAGGAGTAAAATTGAGCATTACACTGCACTCATGGTAAAAGATAATTTTTGCATGGGTAACACACCTGTCTAAACTGTAGCAGATTTTTCATGTTACCTTTTCTCTCATCAGCTGTGTATTCTTGGTACTGGGAAGCTGTAATGCAATCTAATACTCAACAGCTTGTGTGGCACAATCAATCTGCTGCTCTTACAGCCATAATAATGCCTTCAAGTCAGAGCATGTTTTGATGCAGCACAAGAAAGACAGTGGTCCTCACAAGCATGCCTGAGGTGTTGCTGTGGGCTTAATGAAAGTGAAATAAGGCATTAGAGTAACTTTTTGGTTCATCTGAGGGAAGGAGACAGACTGGAGCTTCCATTTCAGTGGTAAGAATTTTGTTTAATGAACACTCTGACGGGCAAAGTCAGCTGAAGCTGAAGGCATTGGTGTAGCAGCTGGAAGTTCACATAATCTAATTGTAGGGGTTAATACTCAAGAATAGCCAATTTTTTTATGTCTGCAAAATTCAAAGAGGAAAACATTTTTGTATTCTTAGAAACACTATTATGTTATATTGCAGAATTGAAGTTGCAGAAACTACAAGAGGAGAATAAATAGCATATTTTTCCAAGATCTCTATTGGGAATACTCTGAGTTAAATCCTTGCTAGAAATTGAAGTATGGTTTTTTTTTGGTTTGGATCTTTCAATGATCTAATGCACATGGCTCAGTTTTTATTCACTATGTACAAGACTGGGTATATATTCAAGTAATGAGTGAGAGGATAAGATTTTGAAATCTTTGGCTTGTTTTTTTGGCATTTAACTGGAAGAAGAATAATAGGATAGGAATCACCTTCAGATGGTATTTCAAAAGAGAATAGGGTTATATCATGCTGTCAACTCTGCCAGCTTTATTTACCTAACTGTTCAGCTGATATCACTGATATCTCAACAGGGCTATTCATTTGGGAAAGGAGGGTTTAGGCAAGCAATTATCGGCAGAAGCAATGCAAGTTTAACTTGTTTTTCCCTATGCAATGAAATAAATTCCTCTTAAAAAAAACCCGCCCATCTTCTGACTCCTTTTCTCATTCTCAATGGTATTGTACTCTATCTCTAGTAAGGTACTTAGCAGTGAAACACAAACAAAAGTAAATAATTAATTAATCTCATATAGTTTAGCTGTCTAAAAGTTGCACCTATCTGAAGTGGTTGCTTTGGCTACTTCTAAAATGGAGGCAAAGTAATGGGTTCTCTGTCAAAGCTGTTCATCCCATTGCAGGAATATGTAGGTAAATAAACTAAGGTTGTTCACCTTTTAGTTAGTGAAGGCTACATTAGATGAGCCCCACTACAGGCATGATAGAATTTAATCTTCTGTTTGCAAAACTGGTCATATTTTTATATATTGACCTTTCTAGGTGGAGCTGAAGTAAATTAAGATGGTATTCTAGTATTAAAAAATAGCCTGTGAGTCATTACAATATATTATGTATTCTGAGAAACCTACATTCTCCCAGCCATTAAAAAGATTATGATTTTTATTGTCTAAAGTAGCAATCATTTGTTACAATTTTTATAGTATGTAGCAGACTCGGTCCTGCTCAACAGCTTTCTGAGCAGTTATTTACTGTGCCGCAAAGTGGGATGCAAGCCAGCAACGTGAACTACATAAAATAACAATAGTGGATATGAATCTATCAGGTGCACACCTTCAGCTCAAATATTTAATGTATGTAATGCTTCTGGTCCTGCAGTGCACAAAGAACCTTTTGTCCAGACAGCCAAGAGAAATAATGGAGCATCACTTCATATTTTCTGCAGAAGGTACTGAGATTGGCCACGGTAGAAAAGATACCAAGATGTCAGTCCTGATTATGCAAACATTAATTCAGAACAAAGATTTTTTTTTTTATAGCGGTATTTTTTTTAACAACTACACTGTTTCTTAGAAATAAGAGAAGATCCCAAACCCAGATACAGTCCTAAACACACTTCTGCACCAATTTCCACAGTCTCTTGGCTGTGTATTCAAGGTGAGTCTGTCAGCTGGGAATTACTGAGCCCAGCAAAGACAAAGTGATTTTAAGCATGATAGAGCTATCCAATCAGAAATGCAGCTGCAGAATTAATACACCTGATGTGTTCTCTGTTCTATGATCTGAAAGGATTAGTTATAAAATGGGTTAGAAAGAGTTATAAAAATCTTACAATGCTGACTGGGATGAATATGCTGCTCCGGGGATACTTGCACTGAGGGAAGCGGTTTTTTTTCACCAGATCTCTCTTCTCAGTGGACCTTGCTCACAGTCAAGTCGCTGAGAGTAACAAAGCACTTGCTTTTCATGAAATATACCAGTTTTATAAAGTTCCTTTTTAAACATCTCTCCAGCCAACTTTGTGCTTGGAACATGACTAAGTCCCCTCTTCAGTAGGCCCCCCATGTCTGACAGATGAAGCTACCCCAGGGTTCCTCAGCACTGCATTACTTATGTTCATTTTATTTCCAGAACTTTACTCCCCTGTTTTATATTGTCAGTAGGTCTAGCTTTCAGCAGACTGTTGGTTCTTCAGATGTCTTAAATGGAACAATGCATTATTCATACGCCATAATAAGAATTCATGGCCATTTCCGCAAAGGAAATTACTTTTACCTACTTCTAAGACTTCTCCCATTGAAGAAAATTAAATGAAGCACTCAGGGATGTTTTTAATTGCTTACAACTCAGTTGAGAAACTTCTAAGAATGAGTTTCTTTTTGTAATGTAACTTTAGAGCTCATTCATGGAATGTAATTATGCTGTATGATGGACTACGAAGAATAAGTGGAGAGCTAAATAAGATGGAGATGACAAAATAATGGTAATAAAAATAATAGTGCTTGGGTTATGTGATACTTCCTCATAGTGCCCATCACCACACTGTCACTGTCTTTGAATATGAATGTAGCCTTATGGCTTCTTCCTGTAGCATATATTTAGTAGATGGTATGCTTTGTGTCTCTTCTGGACTTTATTGTGCAAATGACTTGGCTGCATGTTTTGGAGCTCTTTGGAGAGGTCACAGTGAGAAGGCATTTTGTCCTCTCTGTGAAGTGACTGCAGACCTGTGTCCTTGGGGTCAATTTGCTACCCCTCTCATCTATGAGAGGAGTTATTTTTGGTTATGGAGACTAGCCATGGTCCTGCTGTCCCGGCCTGGGGGCTTAGCTGGAGTCTGAGATGAAGCCTCCAAAGAGCTGTAAAGGCTGCTGGGTGCAGACCCATGTGTCTAACACCATGGTGACCCAGATAAGACGCTGAAGTTGTTTGCCAGTAATGAAACCTCCATGACTTTTTCAACAGCAGTGTTAGAAAGGCTTTTATAGATTCTTTAACACAAAGCAAACACATTTTATCAGTCACATGAATGTATGTGTTTGACTGTCTAAATTGCTGTATGGTGCCAGGGCTGTTCCTGTTAATCTGTAACTAGGAGGCTGGCTGGAGAAGAATCACTTTGCCACCTCAGTTAAGTGTTCACTGAGGCCTGCAGAGGAGGGGAACAGTCCACACATTCATAGTAACTAATGGAGGTGGTGGAGGTATAGTTTCAAAGAGAGAGCAGAAGTACTTCTGAACATGAGATGTAGGGAGGAAAGGCTTATTACTGAACATTTTCTTTTCCAAGTGAAAACTTTCGCTGTAACTTAAGAAACCAGACTGCATGTGCTTTCCAGACTCCCCGGTTTTGTCTAGTGAGACAGATCCAGCCTTTCCCACTCTTCTGTTTCTCTTTTCCCACCCTATTCCAGATGTGCAGGCCTGCATAAACCAGCAGGATTCCAATTATAATGATACTTTCCCATTCACTATTCATCCAGTTTTTTCTTGATGTGAAAATGAAATGTGACCCAAAATAACCCAGTTGGGGGAAGACGACAACTCTATCATTCCGTACATGCAATTTATTTTTCCAGAGTGTTTCTGTGTTTCTTTTTTTTTTTTCCTTCCAAGTGCTAAACCAGAACAAAAACCCCTCAAACAAGAAGAACAAAAAAATGGATATATGCAGAAGACTCTTACTCAAACCAATGGCATCTGAGGACAGGAATTCTCTCCTAAATGGAACAAATGAGCAAGACTCTGATACATAATGATTACTAATTAATAAAAACAATATCAAGACCCGTAGTGATGAGACTTAGAAAAATTACTTCTGCAAACAATACCAGCATTCTTGCTAGGAGGATACAGATGAATAAGAAGAAATATGGAGAGCAAAATCTCTGACACTAAGTCCTGGAACAAAATTTTTGTTCAATATCAGCTTTTCTGGGATTACTGAAATATGAAATAGTATATAATAACTGAAAAGTAAATATTATAGTATGTACACCACTTTTAATACTGACTTTGGGATTGTAATGCTGTTCTATTTTTCTTTTCCAAGTAAGTTGTGGGAGCAAGAAGAACGTGTTGCATCTTGTTGTGCAGTTGTACATCAGAATTGGGATGTGTGGCATTTTACAGGCTAAACAAACAATATCCAGAGGCAAGCTGAAGTGTAAGTCAGGAGTGTAAGTTTCTCTCAGCTCCTCCCCACTTTCCAGAAAAAAAAAATAAATAAAAAAGGAACAGTTTTAAAGGAGTGAGCCATGGTATTTTGAGTCTGGAAGGAAGCTGAAACAGGGTATGAGGTCTTAAAAAGAAAGGCTAGAAAGGTCTGAGAGAAGAGTGTGAAGAGCCTGATGCAGCCAGCGATCATGTATCTCAAGAAAACTGGAATTGATAATTTAGAAAGCATGGCTGGGTTTCTTTGGCTTTCCTTTGCTTTTATCTGAAAAAGCTGTCAACAGTGCCTTCCTACAACTTTTGAGTTTTGTTCAAGACAAAATATTTATAAAATTGTTATAAGAGAGTTAGTAAGTAAGTTGATTAATTTTTGTTGCTAAACAATCCAAGGTTAGAGGAGTTTTGTTAACTGAGTTACAAACTGTGACAATGAAACTCACCAGGATAAAGAAGAATGTGCTGAACTATTATGAAGGAAATGTTTTAAAAATGAGCTGTTTCCAATGATTTTGGCTCTCAGGTGTGCCTAACACCTGTCCTCTGCCAGATCTAATTGCTAGTATCAAGGTCAATGCAAAGGTTTCAGGAGAACCAGAGGAGAAAGTTGTCCCCTGATGTAGACCCCAATGGATCCAGCCAGTCTCTCAAAACAAGGTGCTCCAGGCAAAGTTCTCAGCCTGATTACCCCATTTCTGCACCACAGGAGATCCTGACCCTTAAACAACAAGATTAAAGCTCCAATCAACAAAATGGTCGCATATCCAGTAAGTTAAAAATTTAACAGTTTTAGACACTTTAGTCACATTCCTCTTTCCATCCCCATAGATTCTGAAGTTTTTAATGATTGCAACTGATCTTACTAAGGAATAGTTAGTACCTCTGAAACTTGGAGTCCCTTATTACTGTATCCTTCCAGGAACATGCAGGGTGTAACTGTACAACACTGGTGGAAGGTGAGGATGATTTTCCTTTTTCTTCGCCCTTGACATTTGCTTAGTCACATACTTATTACTTTCAAATCCAATTTATCATGCATTTGGAATAAAAGACAGTATAAACTTACGATAGGGGAAAATCATGTAGTTGGCTGCCTATCTATAGACCTGTTAACAAGTTACTAGACATTGTAATAGGAGTGGCATGTTTTGTAATAATTTTGAATACAGGACTAAAGGTTCCAAATAACTTAATATTTTTTAAGCTTTATTGTATAATTAACATTATTTTTCCCTAGAATGTTTTCTTTGTAAAGCAGTAGTGTATAGCTGGAATTTTCTTATGCTTCTCTGCTTGGCTAGTATCATTGCTTGAATTAATGGTAATCTGTGCCTTTAGCAGTTAAATGACCAGATTTTTGCAGAAGACCATGCTCTGAGCACAAGAGAGACATACCAAATCATAGACATTCTCATGGGCACACATAAATCTTTTCAGTAGATTTGTTTGAAATTTAGCTCTTTACCATTAATACAAAAAACTGGACTCAGAAGTGGATATTTATGTGAAAATTCTTGCTTAAACCAAAGCAAATATTCTAGCACAGGGCTAATCTATTAGAAAACCCCCAATTATTCAAGGTATTACATAGCAAAATATGTCTCACGAATTCAGAGCAGCCAGAAGACTTGCCTGTTGCTAGTACTTCTCAATGGAACCTGATATTTTTCTTTCTTTCTTTATTTGATTAGGAAATTAATATAAAGGTGACATAGGTGAGAACAGAAAATTACAAAGTGTATTGCATCCTTGTGACTGCAGCCTCCCTCTCCTGATACACAGTCTTTTCCTGTGCTGGCAACTACCAGCCAAGGAGTTCCTTTCACAGTGGTGCTGAGCTATCATTGGAACAAAAATATGTTCTTTTTCATTCATCCCACTGAAAACTTTCTTTCAAAATTAAATAGTGGAACTTCTGCGATTGTTTCAAACTGATGAAATTCCGCTGAGGTCACAAGTTTTTGACAGCTGGTGGGATAGGATAAGAATCAGGCTCAGAATTTTTGCTTCAGAAGCCTGGTTAAAAAAAAAAAAAAAAGTCACTTTAAAAAAGGTTGAGCACTGGCCTGTGCAGAGATTTTAAACAATTAGGCAACCTGCAATGGCTTCTGATCCCATGGAAATGGCTGTAGAAAAAGAAGGCTTTCCTCCAATGAAAAGTGATTTGTTTAAAGCATTCTGTCCCATATTTGTGAGTTTGATGGCAGTTTCCATGGGGATGGGAGTAGAGGATTGCTGCAAATGGCATAGATAGAGGTTAAAAGATGTAAATTATATTTCAACAGCACCTGAAAATGTATTCATTTTGGGAGGACGAGAAGGAAAAGGCAACAAAATGTTTTTCCCATTTTTCCATCTGTAATTCATCTCTGATAAGCAATGCAACTAGTCAGAATAAAATCATATGATCTTTCTGTCCTCTCATTCATAGTTCTGCAATGTAGTAATACTTACTGCATTGAGAACATGATGACCAGGGGTGTCAAGTATGTTCAAAAGTAGATATTATTATGCTCATTTTATAAATTACACAACCAAGTCAGAAAAAAGGCTAAGTGGCCAAAAGACCAGAAATCAGGAATATTGCAGGAAAATCACTCTGCTTGTCTCTGAGGCCCTGCCTAGGAGACTGTACAACTCAAATAATGATATTTTTTTCAGGATTCCTACCTCAGGGCACTGGGGGTACCAAGAGGTTCCAGTGTCCCTGCCTGGCCCGTGAGGCTCCCCTCGCTCTGCCAGCAGCCCGGAGCCCCATGTCAGCACCCCAGGCTGCCAGCACCTGCCCCCAGCAACGCTTCAGGAGGACTGGGCTTCAGGTCCCCATGGCCCAGCTCCAGACCCATCTGCAGCCCATAACTGGCCTCAGCTTGTGCTCTTCTCCAGGGAGCTGCCTGATGCGTGAGGCTGGAGCTGCCCTCATGCCCCCAAGCTGCTCACTCCTGGCTGAGGCAGTGGGATATGTCCTGGCTGCCAGACCCTGCCTGGGGCATCGTCCTGGAGAGCTGGCAGTCAAGGCAGTGCCCTGACAGTGAGCCCCAGCAGGGGCTGATGGCCCTGGACTGGGCTGAGATGGAGTCCTGGGCAGGGTGGGGGAGGCCCTCATCTCTGCTGGGGAGAGGCAGTGCTGCAGGTGACCCCAGAGCCTGGCTCCCCACTGCCAACCAGTAACTGGCACAAGAGTGTTCTCAGGAATTGGTTTTTAATGCTTTTCATCTCTGGCAGTCCGAAATGGAAAGGGAAATCTTGCAGCTTCTGCAAATGACCTCAAATTGAGCACTGCACCATTGTGGCTTTCTGACATCTCCCCTGTCTGCGATGCAGGGAAATGATGGCACTTGATTCCAGTGCTCTGTCTGTTTCAGCTGGTGGTTGGGCCTGAAACCTGAAGGGTTTAAATTACTGATGCTTTGATAATTTTTGCACTCAGCCAGACAGGTATTTTGGAAAAGAAGAGGGGGGATTTGGGAGGTGAGGAAATGGGTACCGTTCTCACAGATCCAAGCTGAGAAAAGGTCTTTTTGTCACCCTTTGTTTTTCCAGTTGGTAACAGTGAGGACGTAGTTTGTGACTGTGAATTGGGAAGTATCTGCATGGAGATTAAAATCTCTTCAATAGATTCATGACATGAAAAAAATTGCTATGTGGATGGCTCATGGAAAATCTAATTTTAAACAGTATTACTTAGCTGTGATTTGTTGGAGAGCTGCACAGCATCATTCCTCTGGTCTGATGTGATGAACATTGAGGTGCTATGTATTCCATACCAGCTCATAATTTCCTATGAAGGACATAGGATATACTGAAGAATAGATACACTGGCCTTTGTTTAATGTTGTCTCAGTACTGCGCTGTGCAAATACAATGTTTTTTTGCCTATGAGTATTTGTGACAAATATATAATTCAAGTATTATTAGTTCTAGCTTCTTTCAAAAAATATATTTGTTAATCATAATACATTTCAGTTTATCTTTGATCTTTACATTGTGCTGTGGAATTCTTTACAGTTAGCCCTGAAATTAATTTTAATTTCAAGCTGACTCCTAATCTAATCAACATTTAGTGCTTCTCTATGGTCTGCCTAGATCTAGTTAAATAAGAAAAATATTCTTTCCACTGTCCTGTTTGGGTAAGAAAAGGCATCAATCCTTTCACAAGTGACAGGAAAATGGGAGAACAAAGTTTTAAATGCAAATGCTACATAATTACTTAGTGCATGATTCTTGACATAAGTGATTTGTATATATTAATTTTCAAACCTCCATTTGTAGTTTTGTGACTTTGTGAAGAGTCAGATTTGTTAGAGAGAATTACTTAATCAGGTTGCAGAAGTGTCACTTGCTAAAGTTCAAATCTGAATTTTAAGATTTCAGATTTTTTTTCTAAATATTTAAATAATAGAAGACTTTTTTTGATGAAAGCATTTCTGTAAAATGTTAAGCTTTGTTTGGCAATAAACAGCACAAAAACTATAAAAATACCTTATCTCACAAAGAAATCCAGAAATTTCAGAAAATATGTGAAGATAATCAGTGGTTGAAGTGCAGAGACTGTGCTAGAGGGATAAAACAGGGAAATCAAGGAAATAATGCCATTGGTATTTCAGTGGCCAAGAATGTCTAGAAATCAAATAAAGGAAGGGGATGACCCATCTCTTCTTCAACAACTAGCCTTCATTTTTAAATTCTCTGTAAGCGTGAGGACAAGAAAACATGTAAGTTCAGGTTGCATTATAAAATATATTGTACCTTTTTTTGGATAGGTTTTAAAAAACCCTCAAACTCTCCATCACCTGCTCTGTGCATGTAGAACTTAAAAACTACAGTTGTATACCCTTTCTTAATAGTCAGAAGTAATTTCTATGAACTGGAAAATATTATAATATTCTTTCAATAACTCTGGGAATGTGCTTTAATGGTTCTACAGGCTCATGGTAAAATGCCCATTATAATTACATAATTCTGACAAATTTTGGAACGTGCTGTTCAGAGTTGAAGAATGACTTACTGATAATGCATCTTTGTGGCTATTTAACAGAAAGCAAATATTTATGCACATTTATCAGTTAATTTGTATGCTGAGTGGAACTGCTGATGGTAACACCACTACCTGGTTTGACAGTGGTGTTGCATTATCAAAGTGGAAATAAGTGGAATCTTAGTTTATGCTATATTTTCAAATATTTTTAGCTATGTTCATTGTTGACTGAAAAATATAAATTGAAAATTAAATAGGAACCTTTCAAATACATATTAATAAACAACTTTGAAAACTACACTGAGATTGTTGTGACTGAAACCCAGTCACAACAGAAAGTTAAACTCTGTTATACTAAGATTTTAGTTATATCTATTGCTGAAAGAAGAGCTAGTACAATGCTCAGGATAGTAAACTTTCTTCTAAGAGAATATATAATTCAATATCTGGTGAAACTTGGAGAATTCTATTACTTGATTTGCTGTTGCAATCCAGTGGTTTGTGTGAATGATGGAAGACTAAACTCTCATATATTTTAATTTTTTTTGTAGTACTTCACTTTCTTTCATATAAATGAACATTATTATGAACATTAACAATATGTTTTGTTTCTCTGAGAGCTTATACTGATTTTTTTTTCTTTCTTTCTTCTCATATCTGTACCTGAGAGTCCACTGCCATGAACAACTGAGCAACTCCTGCATAAACTGAAGCCTTGTGGCCAATATTTGTCTTTATTGAGCTATGTGAAATGATCTTTCAACTTGCTCTGGAAAGAACATATTGTCTTCTTAGGGATTGGATGTGGGTGAGATGTAATCATTAGAGTCACTAGCATGTCTACAATCTGTGAAAGGAATGCAATAAACTGAAAATTCCCAGCTAGAGCCAACCTATGGTCCTGATCACTTTGCTCTGTATTTTCAGTGTGTTGGTCCAGTAGACTCTAGACACTATGCAGGATTTTTCCTAGAGAAAGTATGCAGGATACATCTTCAAATACTAAATGATTAAGCATACAGGAAAATCCTGGCTAAACTAATTTTAAGGCAGACTAGAGCTATTCTAGGAATTCATTTCACACTTCTTTTCCTTTGCATTTCAGTGGCATTTCTAAAATAAGTTCATAAATTAACTTAGAATATTTGGATTTTAAGGTACTGCAGATGTGTAAACTTGTTTTAGATAACAAGTACATTTGGATGAATTTCAGACAACAGTACTTTGAAAGGGGGGAAATGAATAATTTCCACAACTTTTCTTTATCTTTATATGCTATTTCTATATCTATATGTACAAAACCAGAAATCTGGCTTAACATTTAGATTTAAAGAGTAAAATGTGAATGATGAAGCTAGATAATTTGGTTTAATTTCAGATATGCAAGTTACTGTATCAATGCAGATAATTTATTTAAAATGTGTTTTTTAAATTTTTCTGTTTTTAGTGGTTTTTAATAAGTTCTTGCAGAGAAATTCTATACAAGGCTACTTAATATGTATTTTTTATTGTGATCTTTAAAGACAAAGAAAGATGATAAATTAATAAAATAAGGGATTCTGCTTAAAATAGATAGAGAGTCATTCTGTCTGATTTTGTTTCAGGTACTTTCTGACTTTCAAAAACTCAGCTGACTTTATTTTTGCACTGTAACTCTGTTTCTTGTTCCCTGGTCTTCAGTGTATGTTTATTTTTTTTCCAACTGAAAACATTTTTTTTCTGTAATTCATATATTTACATGCAAGACAGACTCCATAGGCAGATCTCCATAGTGGAAACTGCTTGCAGATCTCCAGTTATCTTCTGAATGTAAAGATTTTATTTATGAACAGCAAGTTAATCTTCAGTATAATTATAATTAAAATAAGCTGGAAGTTCCAATGTTCAGAAATGTAGAAAGTAAATAATTTATATATTATATGTGTACATATGTGTATATATATATATGTGTATGCAGTCTGCATATATATTAAATTCCTCTTCCCAAAATATAAGGAGCATCTGAGGTTCCGAAACTTGCTTATTAAGGGTGATAAGAAGCACAATGAAAAACTTCATTAGAGACTTTACATGATGTATCCTAGCAGTTGGTACAACCCATCACTTCTGGAAACAATGTGTGAATAACTGAGCGTGACTCTTGGTGCAGCAAACTGTGTGTACAGACATTTCTAATATAGATGTAGTTATTCAGAGTCAGTTACTGGCAGTCAAATCAATATAGATCTTAAAAATGTCAGAATCTATTTTTGATGTTGAAAAATAAGAGCAGTTCCTGAGATTCTAAAAACTCTGTGATAGAAATTGATGTGACTGTCTTCTGCATCTCTATATTTAATATATATGCCCATATACACAACACGTTTTTCTGGTCTAAAAAAGAAAGGTCTGTAGTGGAATGTGCTATCTGTTGCCATGTCCAAAGCTGGCAGCACATTTCGAGCAGCTGATATTTGCCTTCACATCTAGGACATTCCTTCTATGCTGTACGATACAAAAAAGATATAAAAGGCAGAGCAATGTATAACTGCTTTTCACTCCTGATGATCTTCTCATCTCAAACACTGACTGTGTGCTACGTACTCTTCTGTCAGGTCAGACTGACATATGGGATAGAGTAAAAGTCAGGAGAAAGGTTATTCTACAAGCTGTGAAACAGTTCTGCTGTGGCTGGGGGGGGGACACCAAAAAGTGTTAGCATATTTAGAGGAAGCTTTCATCCTAGGGAAATGCCCCGGTATTATTTCAGTATAGTGTAAGTTAATTTCCCTTACATCTGATTCAGTATTTTTTATGTCATGCATATTGATTATAAAATCTATTTGTTGTACTTGCAGTTTTCAACCTCTCACATCCAGCATAGTCCCTCTGCTCTGCCCACAAAACCAGAGTCCAGAGTGAATTCACTTGGTCACAGTGACTTCCCATGCTGCCAGATGTCATCTGAAATAAAATATTTGGCTGTGAGTGGCCTTTTTAATGCGAGAGGCTTACATCCTTCAAAGAGAATAAACTGAACCTCCCAGTCTCCCCATGGAGAATATACAGTTATTGACTTAAGTCTGGAAGAATTCATTTGGTTAAACCATTATAGTTGAGAGAAGTCAAAGAACTGGGATCACATTTAAAACAAGAACCAAACCAAACCTAAATAGCAAAACAAACGAACAAAAATTAAAAAGCATTTTAAGTTTGAGAAAAAACAAGCAGTTTACCATAAATGTTGTGTTCCATTCTGGGCCTCATATTAACAGGAGGTGTTGTCACCCTCAGAGGAACCCTTACAGGTACAACCCAGGTATTACAAGTATTATGATGGGAGAAGAAGGGAACAACCAGCTGAGTCACAATGTAGCCGCTCAAAAGACATTTTAAAGGCTAAAAATTCCAAGCAGATACATGCCAGGAATGGGATCTAAAATAGGTATGTATTTCCTCACAAAAAGATGTTGAAGGGCTGTGTAACAAAACTATGTAATACAAAAATTGCACTGTAAGATCCCACCAGAAGAAGACTCCAGGCTTGTAGTCACAAGGGACATTTTCATGCAGCATTGCCCCAGGTTCAAACGTCAGTTGTGCTTCCACTGCCGTGTAATGAGAAAGAAGAGCTGTCTCTTGATAAGACAGCTCTGGGGGACAAATATTGTACCTCTAAAGAGCCTTAGGACAGCTGCTGTTGCCCTGCCTGGATTCCCTATGAGGAACTCACCTTTCTCTCTTCTTCACAGTGTCTGCAAACAATTCAGTCAGAAATACATGGTGTACTCTTTTCTGGTGACTGTAGCTGAGTACAGTACGGGGCATAGTAATTACAAGATGCCACAGGTTAGATCTGGTATTATTTTTGGATTCACCTGGTGCAAGTTGTAATGTATTTGGGCATTGTGATCCAATCTTTATGTTTCATCTTGCCATCTTCCTGCTGTTGCTAGCAGCTATTTTTAGTTGGAAAAGTTATGGAATTTGAGTGTGGAGTACAGAATATATAATGTTGCAGGTTAAAAGATTTCCTCTTAGGTGAGAATTTTGTTCTGTTTTCAGGAGGGAAAGTGCAAACTTATCTGGAGTGTCCTAATTCTGGGATGGAAATTACCCACATTTCTGTTGAGAAGGAGCTTTTAAGATCAGCAAGCAGATATGACATTTAGCAGAAAAGAGATATACAAGGAGAAGTTTTTTTGGTAAATGGGAATTCCAAAGAAATCACACATCTGTATTTGTGCTCATGCACCAGACACTGTTCTCTTGCCATTTCTTCATTTTACACATGTAGAGAGGTGTAGAGATATGCAGTTGAAATAACTTTTGTACAGAGCCTTAGTTAATTTGTCTCACAAATATATATATATTTTTTTTTTTCTACAAACACTCATCAGAGATTCACAGCAGTAGCATTAATTGTAATTCTCAGTGTGTAAAAAGAGAACGTGGATTTTTCTGCATGCTAAGCAAATTCTCCAAATAGCACCAATTGTAAATTAAAAAGTTTCCAATCTAAACGGTGTTTGGCAACTTGGGGTTCTTCCCCCTCCTCAACAGTGGTGCACATAGTGTACTTGTTTTGTATCTCTATGGTCTTTAAAGAGAGGGGGAAATACAACTGTGTAGGAGATGATGTCAGCCTCTCTTATCAAAAGATACAGTGAGTGTGTGTGTGTGTGTGTGTGTGTGTGTGTGTGTGTGTGTATGGAAAAAAGAAAAAGATACTGGCTTTGAACCCAAGTAAGACAGCTGTGTCTGTCACACCATTACTAGTGCTGGATCAGTACTGAGAGAGGAAAAAAAATAAATCCTTTGGATCCTCTGCTTCTGCAGCTGTCAGACAAAGGTCTGAGCTTCCTGCAAACACTGTGAAGACATCATCTCTCAAAGGGTCTAGGGAAAGCTTTATAAAAGCAGAGAGGTGGAGGGGAAACCTCTCCCTCTCCCTTTCTCCCTCCCATCTACAGGGCACTCATCCACTGGTCTGCCAGAAATGAAGCGATTTTCTGTCTGCTCTGCCTATACAGCCTCATTTCCTGTGCATACTTGGGCCCCAGTCCCCAGCTAGTTTGGCACAGCTCTTCCCAAGTCAATGGAGCTGCCCCACTCAGGAGCTAGCAGCTGAGGATACAGCCTTCACTGTTATTCTTAGGCTCTCTGGCATGCTAAATGCAGAGAGGAGCATCACGCTAGTCTATGCACCTTTTGACAAGGTGACTTGACCTTGCAGCTATGAAGCTGAGTGGATGTGAGTTTTGAGGGGATGGATGCACTGTTTTCTGGGAACAAATTCCTAGCTGTTGTTCTGTGTTTACTTCAAAGTTGGAAATCTAGACTGCTAGGTCAGTTAAATCCTTTGGGAAAGTGCAGTTTTCATTAGTTTGATAGTCTAAATTCAGGCACTCTGCATTTGTTTAACCGTTTCTAATCTCTCCTGAGAGAAACTAATCCCAAATCTGGATTTTTTTTTCATATTTATATTTTGTGCCTGAATTTCTGCCAGATTAAACCCAGGGAGGGACTTGAGCCTTTAGCCATATAAGGGGTGCCAGAGTTTAAGAAAGTAGGTATTTTCTGCACCTTAATCATTCTAAGGACCACAAAACTTACATCTAATGCATTTGTAACTATTCACGTGGGAAGGAAGGTCTGGAAGTATTGAACAAACTGAACTCATTTTGAGTGTTTTGAGAAATTCTTCCATTTTTTAGGTGGAATGTGGCAACTGCTAAAGAGTACATGGCAGCCACAGAGACATTCTGGGACAGGATGGGAGGCAGGAATACAATATTTTTGTGGAAATTAAGGGGGAAACAGAGAGAAACAGACTGCCATACAACAGACTCTAGGATCTGTTTATGCAGAGGAATGCACAGTTGGAGGGGTGGGGAGTGGAAAGGAAGAGAGAAATAGGAAAAATAGACTTCCCCTCTGTGAAACTGATATTATTTAAAACAATAGCTGAGAATTTCTCAAATTACCAAAAAATATGATGCTGAAGAATACAGAGACAAATACAAAACTGAAGATGGGGAAGGAGAGAAGGAGAGAAATTTCAAAATCATCTGGATAATGCTGGTAATTTTGAGATTACAGGAGTAATGTTTGTTCTAATTTGTGAGTCTTCTTGATAGTAATTAAATAGTACACAGAAGATAATTTAAAATTGTTAATAATCAAAATTGTTATCACAGAGAATAAAACCATGGGGATTTTCAAGCAGGGACTTCCTAAATTGAAATTTAGATTGGACCTTTGTTTGTTTTGTTTTAATTTCTCTCTTTAAGGCTGTTACTTTTTACTTGCAGTTATTTTCAAGGGAAAAGTGCTAATTCTGAGCCTACAACCACTATATGGCAGGTTTCAAAAGAATTTTGCTCCCATTTTTATCCTAAGATATATGACAAACTTTCAAAATCTTTTTATGTACCTTTTGTAAAAGACAGAGACCTCCGTGTCTGGCTGTAAGCTTTTGGGTACTGAACACTTTCAAAAATCTCTGAGCCTTCTTTAGCTGCCTAATTAGGCACCACTTGTGTGTAGTGGAGCATGTGAAAAATTGCTCTTTGCCCCAGATGTCAAAAAAGATGCCACTCAACCTTTCCTGCACTCTCTAGGTTCCACTCCGTCTGAGACTGTACATCACAAATGTGGTTCGTTGCTGCTCAGTCTTCAGTTTTGCTGTGTTCCCAAAGGCTTGACCTGTGAGTTTCTGAGTACTGCTGCTGACATCCTTTTAGTTTAGCTGGAGAGTACTCCACAACTCACCAGCCTAAATCTGATGGTGTTATCCTGTCATATGCTTGTCCTTCTTCAGGAAGCACTGAGGTTTGCTTTTTTCTTTCTGCCTCTTTTTTTTTTTTTTTTTTCTCCTCCTTTTTTCTTTTTTCTCTTTTTTTCCCTGAAGTCAATTTAAAATGTGAGTTACCCAAGATTTATAGAACTGCTACTGTTGCTGATGCTAGAAAGTGAGGTTATAGCACAAGTAAACCAGCTACATTTGAAAAATCTTCATCTGTATGGCTGAACTTCTGAGCCTCTGTCAACTTCAATAAGCACAGAAATCTGCTTGTGCAGCTCAGACCCTAATTTCGCAACCAGGACTGTTTCATTTTTCCATAATACAGCATGTCAGCAGAAACATGAAGGGTAGAGCCAAGGGATCCTGGCTCCCAGGCTCTTATGCTTTCGCTGGACAATAGTTTTCCCTTAGAAACCAATAAGTTATGGACTAAAGACTGCTCCATTTAAAACTATCTTGGGCTTTAAGGCTAAAAGAATTTAATAAAATAGGAGTGATTACTAAAGTATGTTACTGCTGAGGGGGGTGAGGATAGTTAAAACTTATGAAAAGGTTTTGCTTGCAGCAGAAAAGCACAGTAACCACTTAAAAATATCCTTGCTAGTGTTTTTATTTTAAAAATGGAAAAAGTGAGTCAGCACTGAAGGCTCTGTATTTGCTGCTGTGTCCAAACTCAGCTGCTCTGGAGAGTCTTCCCATTCCCTCCCCCCATCCATGCTGTTGGCACGAGTGAATATAGCTACTCCTAATTTAGCAACAGGCAGTCGCTACCTTTGCATGGGCTCTAACAATGATCCTGAGAGGTTTTCTGTTGTATGAATTTATTTTCCAAGGTTGTAAGCAATGGTGACCTCTGTGCAAGAATACTAGGAAAATAATATGCAGGAATAATTTTCAGGTGACAGGTGTGTTCTGCCTCCAGACTGCTAGAACAAGAAAGTGATTCTAGTGTAAGACACCTCCAGTAGCAAGAAACCAAATGGCTTTTCATATACATTTATAATTTATATTTGTTTGAGAGACTAATTCATGGTGGTTGTAGCTCTGAGTATACCTACAGAAATAAATCTTTCAAAATTCTAGAACATTTTGTACCTGTGCTCTGGGCTTGATCAGCTCTGTATTTTGTATCATGATAAGAGGTGGAATAGCTGTATTAGAAGGTCTCTAGCAGTTATTGGGTCCATAGGAAATAAATAAAGGTGGACTCTTTTCTATTATAAGAAGTAAATACTGTGGTGTTGTCCCAGAGGTGCGTATGAAAATGTGGAACATGCCATCTTCTGTCTCCTCATGCAAAAAGTTCTCCTGCCTGGCATGTAGGATTAATTTTTTTCCTAAGGAAAAGCTACAGTCCATTTTGTTTCTGGAATATCTCCTGCAGGTCCCAGTCTGACCAGGTTTTCAGTGCACACTGTAATCCTAAGTGAAATAGGCACAGTGCTGGGAGAGCGATACCTTACATAAGAGGTCTCTGAGGCTTAGGTAGTGCTGAGCTGCAGTGTAAACTGTCTCCAGGATGGACAAAAACCATCTTGCAACTGAGGATTAACACCTATTTTGGTCAGGAACTCCTGGTTTGAGAGAAGAGAAGGAAATTTGCTTGTGCTGTTTTAGTGAGTTTTAGCAGCTATATAAACCACAGTTTGAAAGTCTGATGTATATCTAACCATCAGCATGCCTGAACTGTGTTTGATAAAAGGGGCAATGTGCTCCAGTTATGCATACCTTACTCCCATTGCTTCTCCTTTGCAGCCAGAGAGCAACTGGGGCTATTTACTTATAAATCCTGAGCATTTGGCAACTTTTGCTGCAGCATGAGCAAAAGGGAAAGAAATGCAAATTCTCCACAAGTTAGTTTGTGTTTCAGCCACACTACAGAAGATTGAACTTATCCACTGCTTGGCACGTGATCCCAGCAAGGCAGCTGGGGGTCTATCTGCCTGTCTGCAGCTTCTCTACAATGGCCAGAGCCATATATCTGAAAGATTATCTGAAGTTCTAGAATGAAAAAGGTGGATGTAGTTTGACCCTTCAGATACTGTGAGTTTTGCTTAGTTGAGACTGAGACAGAGCTTTCCTTGAGGTCACTCCAAAACTCATGACCTGACATCAGAGATTGCTTGTTGTGACAGAGTTCACTCACTTCCCGACCCAGTGGAAGACAAGCTACTTCCACTTTGGCTTCTCTAATACCCAACAAGCTGCTTTCTAGCAGCACACACAGGCTAGGTGGTGTCCTCCCAGACCTCCAGGAGGGCATTCTAACACATGCTCCATTTTGCCTCAGGGCACAAAAGTTATATGTTACTCAAACTTCCTCACAAACCATTGGCAGGCATTGAGATTGCATTACAGAAGATGAATACTTTAAATATCTGTGTTAAAACAGATCAAGAAAAACTAGCTTGTGACCCATTATCCTTAATATGGGCCTGCATGGGAGAGAGGTGGGTTGGAAGGAACCTCAAAGGATTAACTAGTCTAACCCCCCATGCCAGGCTTTATAGAAGAGAAGGATTCCAGCTCCTTTCAGGTGGAGGAGAGTTTTGAACTGGTTTCTGTTGATAATGCAAGTGACAGCAAAAAGTCAAATCCTTTGGAAGAAAGTGTGCAGAAGAACCTATGGCCTAAAGATGTCTAGACTTGGAATGAAATTACAGATTTCTGTTATATTTTTCCAATGCTTTAGCAAATATTGCCAAAACAAACTGTCCAAGTTATCTGAACCCATTAAACTGCCATCTATGCTGAGGATAAACATTGTCCTACTGTTGGCAGCTCTTGTAGCAATAAGATTTTTTAAAGCAGGATTTTATGAACAAAATGTCTCCAAAAGAATATTATCATTGCTATGAAATCAGGCACCTTTTTTTTAAAAAAAAAAAACCACAACATGCCAGAGTAAAGATTTTCTTAAAAGAGCCACAAGAAAGCATGCACTTTTAGATGATAAGGCAGTTCAGTTACTTTGCAAATGCAGGCAGATTTGCAGGCTCTTGTTGTTAGGGTGCATAAATGACGCAGACTGCAAGACATAAATGTCTGTTACTGTGGAAGAGTGGGTACAGTTTTGGGTGAGCTGTGGTGTGATATTTCCATCTGATACTTTGAGTCAGCCAATAGCAGCAGGTGATGAGAGGCTGAAGAGTACAATATGTTCCAGTAGCACCTGAGGTTTCATCTTTGTGGAACACTTGCTGCACCCTGCACGGCGAGCCTCTGTCATTGCTTCATTGCTGCCTCTCAATTTGGTGCATACAAATAGAAAGTATACTTACTTTCTTCAGATCTTCAATAAGTACTGACCATTTCCTTAGAGGTATGATCCACTGAACCCAGAAATAGTCTGCAGACATCCTGGAGCAGGCATTGATGATTCTCTAGCAGATATGCTTTTACTTCCTTTATTTCTGGTTTGCATTCGAGAGTTGTGCCTTCTGCAGAATTTCACTCCTTACTGTCTGCAGTAATTACAAATGATGAGGGTTTTAATACTTGCCAAGCTATGGTTTTTCTCTGCACTATTTAGAAAATCACAACCTCCATGATGAGACAATAGGTAATATGTCTTGTACTATGTGGAATCAGAAGTGGGATGGATGTTTCTTTTCCCTTTGTGGAAAAAGAGAAAGTGTGAGCAATGTTATCTCAGGGAATGTAGATGTGCCTACCCAGGCTATTTTACTACTTTCAGAAAAATGTTCTCTGGATTAAATGCATCAGGCTGGGGGACTCAGCTGCCACAAGTAAAGGGACTGTACCTAAAAGTTTTGGTTTTGCTTTGGGTTCCTCATCTCTGAAATATAAATCTTTGACAAATTGGAATGAACAGTTTTAACAAAGGTGATCCTATAGTTTGGCCTCAAAATATGTGGGGCTGTGGTGTAGTGCTTACTTCACAGGGTCCCCAAAGGCAGAAGATCGCAGAGCTCATTTTGCACATGCAGCTGAAAATCCAGGATGAACATTTTGTGACAGCTTTCTGTAGAGAGAGCAGTCTGGAAAAGGGTTACTTGCAACTGGATCCAGGCAGAGATAGCCAAGTATAGATAAGATAGTTTAGATTGTGAAAACTGCATTGTAAATAGGAGTTTATTTCAGAATTGTCCTGCTTACCTACTCCTGCACTTGCTGGGTTTTGCACATTTTGGGGGGAATATAAGTACATGGGGTTTTTTTTGTCTCTCTTTTCTTGACTGGTTTGTGTTTTTTCTCTTCCTCTCAAAACATGCAATTGTGCTTTCATGTCCCCAAGGAATCTGAAAGCCTCTAAGTGTGAAGAACCACAAAAGTGGCCTACAGGGTTGTATCTCAATTTTGGAGAACAAAGAGCAACGGGTCTGGTTGCGATCTGAACTTCTATTTATTTCAAGATGGTTCCCAGGACTTGTTGCTGCCCACTGATGAGCTGTGCAGTCAGAATAGCTCCTCAGCTGCATGAGGTTATATCAGTCTAACCAGCAGGCACTCCTAAGTTGCAGAGAGGAAAACCTGTTTCTTCAGTACTTTCTTCTGATGTCTTCTAATGCTGGCTGTAACATCCTCTGGATGTTGTGGGTTTCAATCTCCTTTCAGTTTTAGTGGTTATATTGGTTTGTTACAAAGTTCTTTTCCTAGTCAGTCTGAATTAATTTGCAACCTGTAAGTGATAGGAGAATCTAATATCTCTGTTTTATTTGTACCCCCTAAGTCTGTGTGGCCAATGTGCCTTTTAAATCTCAAATGTATAGTGGAACTACTGAGTGAAAAAAACCTAAATGCAAATTCCTGATCTTCTGACACATCAGAAAAATGTTTTTGTCTTTGACACAAAAGGAATCTAGCTGCATTTCTGCAGAATCCCGTTTTGGACTCTAAGTTAGATCAAGTTGATACCTCAAATATCCAGATGTAGGTGTTACTATAAATAAGATATCCTTTGAGAATTTTTTCTTTTCAGTGGAAGTTCTTTGTTTTCCTTTGCAATTCATAATGTACTTGCAGAATTTAGGTCAACACATTGTTTGCACAATGCAGACAAATGACAAGTCATTAAAGATAACTTTTTAGAATGAATATATGTTCTGCCCAGATGGAATTTTGTGACTGTCAAAGAGAAAATGAAAATTGATTATGGGTGAAAAAGTAATTTGATACACTTCTAACGTATGAAATCCTTCAGCTTGTGCCAGGAGAAGGGAGTGTTACTGGGTTATACTTAGCAGGAAGGTGCAAAGCTGAAGTGAGATTTATGTCTTACACATACTTCTGTGCCATTGTCAGTTGGTTTCCCTTCCACATTTGTCTCTTGTTTTTTTCTGGTATATTAGTCCATTGCATACAGAGAACCCTAGTTAAAGAAACCATGTAAGATTTTAAGCCAGACTGCCGTTAAACTGTGCCTGATTACGGAGAGAATGGAGTTATGTTTTGTGGTTGCTATATCCCTTTCTTTAAATGCTGTATGTTTATTGAAGAGGTACGTATACAAGACACCTTTTCCACAGGGAGTCCGAACTGCTCTGTGAGGTGGTGCCAGTGCCTGCACACCCTTTGGGAGAAGAGCTGTTTCTTTAGGCCCAGAAGAAGGAAGGCCCAAGGCCTGTACATAAGGTAGTGGAAAGCTCTGTAATTCCTGATGATCT
>NW_009954543.1:3170294-3222394 GCF_000747805.2 Chaetura pelagica
CTGCTGATCTAGCTGTGAAACTACATAAAGGCCAGTCATTGCCTTGTCCTGGATAGCTGTAACAGTGTGTTATGACCATTTGTGAGAGGATCAGCTTACACCGAACTCTAATGTCATGAGGCATCTGACTTTCATGTTGCTCTAGGAACCAACCTTCTCACCTTATTCTTTAACCCTTAGCACAGAGATAGATGTGAAAGCAGATCTGCTGGGAAATTTAAGACCAGAGAGGCACCTTGCCAAAGGTAGTTCTCTGCAAAATACAATATATGTATTTTGTGTTTATGATATTGCTGCTGGAGTAACTTGATTATGAGTTTTGTGTTTTCTCAAGTCATGTCATCATTGGTTTCAGAAAATAGTTTTTTCTGCTTTCTTCTTCTGATGAAATTCTGGTGAAAATTAGAGTTGTATAGCATCATTGTTAATAGATAGCACTTATCTGGACAACACTAGTCTTGAATGATCTTGGTCAGATTTTGTGAGTTTAAACTTTGTGAGTTTATTATGACTGTGCACTAACGATGTTAAGCACTCTGGTTATGAAGTTTTGTGTTGTATTTGACTGTACAGCAGAGATCTTACCAACCTGCAATGTAGTAGTGGAGTCATGTAGATGTCCTGTGCTAAGCATGGAGGCAACAAAGATGCTGACATCTTGCCTATAAGGTAAAATTGCCCCAACTGTCAAAAAAACTTTCTTGCCTCCTGAGTTACAACTTTCCAAATTGCTTTGTAAAGTATTCTATTGGCTGGACTAGATGAAATTACCTCCTTTAGCAATCAATGTAACACAGTGTGAGCATATGTATCCTTAATTTCCTATGAGGCGATGAGAACTCCCATTACACAATAGATTCAGTGGAAATTCAGGGGCCTTGTTACTTAGCAACACTATGTCAATAAATTAGGAGCTTTTGGGGCTACTCTGGTTTATTGCCTTTGAAGTGTCCTACACATTTATAGTGCTGTGTAAATTATAATCCTCAGTCTAGCAATATTGCATTGTAATAAAAATAAATCTATAATGGAAAACCAGGCTCAATAAAGAGGGATATCTTTAAAAGAGTTTTCAAACACCATTGGGAAGACCCAAGTTCATTCTTAATCAAAAGGGAGAAACTGCCTGTAGCATTTAAGTAGTTTCTTCAAGTTCAGAATTTAGTTAAAGCTTGTTGTCAGTTTTTGGGCTAACAATATTTCTGTAGTTAAAATTAAAAGCCCTACATTAACAATTGTGGTAAACACAGACAACATTATCCAGCTATGTCAAAACCCAGTGCTGTATGCAACTTCTGTGTCGTGAAAGGGGCAGTGGTGAAACACACTGGCTGCAACTCAGCTGGTTCTAGTTCCCCATGTATAGTCTAGGGCCTGTTTGACAACATGGCTCTCACCATACACCTGTCTTCTGACATCAGCCAGGAAGGTGCATATGATGGGTGAGGAAAGTGGTCAGCATGGTCCTACTTGAAGATGTGGTCAGGATGTGGTGAAAGGGCACACCCTGCCCTTGGAACTGCCATGGCCTCCTGCATACTCTCTAGCTACAGTTCCTGAGTTTCCTTTTTCGAACTGTGTGGAATACGAACTCTTAAAGAACTGGAATAGTAGAAGAGAAATTACATTTAAAATAAATTTTGTTTAGTTGCTGCCAAAAGCAAAGGAAAGTTTGCATTTAGAATGTGCAGCATGTTTACTAGTGCCTCAGGAACTGGAGTGACAAATTCTTCTCCCTTTGAGAAATAATACTTTTAAACTCCTCTAACCTGGATGCTTCACTCTATGTCTTTGATTCTGCGTGGCACAGTATATCACAGGTCAGATATATTAGGTCAAGTCCCAGGAAGAGAACCAAAATTTAGTGCGGTTCTGCAGCAGAAGTAAAAAAACCTGAGCTTTGGCAAACTTTACTGTGGGTTAAACACCTACAGTAGTAGGTTGTTACAGCATAGTGATCCCGTACTTTGCACTGAAATTGCAGTGTGTATTCATGCCTGGTAATAATTTCTTTTTGAGGTGCTAATACTGGTGCTGAGCAGACCTACATGACTTGGGTATGGAACTCTGCAGGTGCCGCATCTTGTCCCTCAGCTGTTGTTTGGAGCCACATGGGGTTATATCCCTAGCACACCTTGTAGTACGGTGGTCAGACACACACTTTGTGCTTCATAGTCATAACTACTCCTTCCCTGAGGTGGAAGATATTTTTCTCCTTTCACCACTAGCTTGCTGAGGCTCCAAGTAAATCATACAACTTGCTGCAGAGTTTCTGTCTGAGCCTGGAACTGAAACAGCATCTTTGTGTCCCAGCCTATTGTCCTAGTCACTCTGTTCTTCGGGATCTAACTCAGCTCTCCTCAAACATCCTGATTTCCATTTTTCCTTTTTTTCTGATTATATATTCCTCCCCCTCAGCAAACTTCTGCCTCTGCTTCTGTTTTCCCTTCTTGCCACTCTTCATCATTTGATCTTTAAATATTCAGAAAACTCAATGAATAGCAATATGACATTGTGGAAAAAACTGTTTCAGCTGGATGATGCTACATAATCTCATTGCTTATTGTGTTCGAGTTGATTTATTCTGTTTTATCCATTTGTGAATAGGTTACCCTTTTCCAAATAATAGGATGTGGGTTTTTTTAGCTCACAATAGATCCTGAAAGTTCAATACTATCTATTTTCATTTATTAAAATTAGGCTCCTTTTCAGGGGGGAAGAAAAGAATACTGAGTTTTCTCCAAGTAAATTTATAGATTTTGCCAGTGTGTAAGCTCTCCAAGTCTGGACTGGAAAAAATGAGGAAATGATAAAATGTCATCCAAGATAGAAAAGAAATGAAAGGATTCCTTTTAAGCATGGTCATAAGAAACAACAATAATCTTTAAAGATATTCTGCCCCCTACATTTTTAAAGTAGGTCATCATAACCAAAGCCAGTAAACTCCAGTTGTAAACTATTGATGAGACCAACACTGGGAGGAAAGAGTTTGTTTTGGAGAATCATTTCAGGCTCAAATGCATTACTTTGAAAGCACACAATGTTACTAGGAAGAGGAAATACTACACCTCACTTGACATCATTGCATTGTTTCATGGTCTGTGCTTTTGTTTTATCTCCTTGTTGGTCTGGGATCATCACTTCTTTGCAGGTTAAAAATGATGATAAGTTGGCATTTAGCTGGCATCCTTTTGTTTTCTTCATTTAGAAAACATAAGTCAGAGTAACTTGCTTTGGAGGAATAGTTTGATTTAATAGTTTGGTACTGGCAATACTATTCTACATAACTGTATTAGCAACTTTTGTGCTGTGTAAGTAGATTTCAGTTTGGTAAGAATTGGCAGAGTTAATTTTTCCATTAGTTCCAATTTAGTATCCCTACAAAGTCATATGAGGTGCTGTGCATACATTATAGGTGGGAAAGAGAAGGATAGTCTTAACCTCTGATTTATGTAGTCTGGTTTATGGACAACATACTGGGTTTATTACAGTGATATCAGCGTTCTGTTTTTTCATTTTCTTTTACTCGCTTTTTCTCTTCATGCAAGTTGGACATAGGAGACAGACTTTTTTATTTGTCATTTTTCTAGTAAGTTTTCCTGTCTATCTTTGATGGGAAGCTGCAATGTTACTACTTACCAGCAACAGTAAAATCTTAATGAGGTATTTGAGAAGTCCCAATGGAGAACCTGCCACATGTAAAGAAAACACAGAATAAATGCAGGAAATACACAGGCAAATGCTTTGCTTTATGGATTGTCCCATCACACATAACAGAAATCTGTTCATTTAGTCATTTGTATGACTGTTCTTGATGAATGTTTTTCATATAATTATAACTTTCCTAGCAATTCCTCACAGGAAACTAGGTAGCTGGCTTCATCCAGTCACTTGATCAGAGCAGCCCTGCCTTTTGAGAAAATTCATGTCTGTTTTGGAGTCACACCCACTTCTACCCTTAACTGATCATGGATTAACTTTTGTTTTGACAGTTTTGTACTAATCTTTTGTTTCTAAACATTCCACTTTTGGTGTCTGTTGCTGAAGGTGAGGCTAGTGAAGAATCAGAAGCTGAGACTCCCCTCTCTCGTTGTCTTTTTGTTGAGGTGCTTTTCCTATGGCTAATTTCTGGAATTTGACAACAACTGAGCTTTCAACAAATCAGTGCATGTTAGCTCCCTCAAAACAAGAAAATGAAAGCTAACTTGTGCAGCTGTAGTGCTTTAGACAGTCTGAGAGTGACTTACTTTCTATATCAGGGTTACGCTCACACGGCTGTCTGGCAAACTGTAAAGGTAAACGCCCAAAGAGGGGAAGGCAGTGGCCGTGGGGTAAGCTGTAAATACAGCAGTCTGTGAATCAAACCACTCTCTCTCTCCCACCCTTTCTAGAAATCTATCAAGCTGGCACACTGCCCTGCTTGAAATAAATGTGGAAAATATTATGTAACTTTGCCCTGTTCGCTGCTCTGACAGCATCAGCGCTAGGCAGGTTTTAGTTACACTATCTGCTGTGGCTATTTTGAGTGACCAAAGGCTTCTCTCTTTAAATTTATGTCTCTATTTCCTTTCTCCCCACCCTCTCATTAATTTTTTTTTCCATTGACAACAGAGTGCAACTCATCATCTGCAAACAGGAAAGCAACATCAGCAAAGCTGTTTAAGGGCAGGCTATTCCATTAAAAAAAAACACCAACCCCAAACAAAACAAACCAAACTGAAGAAGGAGGGTTATATAGCCTATAACTGTAGCTGAGCACTAAGCAGTCTCCCCTGGAGTTATATGCTGTGTCAATACCTCCCTCTGCTGAAAGCTCTACATTTTTCCTCTCTTGCTTGACTTTTTTCCCTGTGACAGGACTTGTACAGATCAGGAGCAATCTGCGATATATAATAGAGCAGCCTGCTTACTGCAATACAGCTGCCCTGCCAGGATTATAAACTCTGGGGAGTGCATAAACTTAAACTACTCATCCTTCCCCAGCGTGACTGTTTGCAGGCTAGAGTCTGAGATTAGGAAAAGATGAGAATTCAGAGTCAGATGACTTTAAAAAATGCTCTCTATGAAATCCCTGTGTTGGATTGCCAAGGGACATTCTATTTAAAGAGAATTCTATGTGCATGTGCCTTACAACTTAAATTTGTTTCCTTCAGTTTTAGGCACTTAATTAGTTTTTGTTCTAGAAATAGTAAAATTACAACATGGTTTGTGATCCATTGTTCTGCATAACCTACCATGTAAGACTTTAAGGGCTGTGTTACTCAAACAGATTGAATTATCTTAATGGTTGGAAAATCTATGAATCATCTCAACTACAGCTGGTGTGGTTATTAGGGAGCTCAAAGTCAAGACCTCAGCTTTTCAGAGGCTGCAGGATAGGATAAAGATTTTAAAGTGGCCAGTAGATTTTTTTTTATTTTTAATTTTTATTACAGGCATGCCAAACTGAGACACCAAAAAGGAGGGCTGGAACTAGATGCACTTTAAGGACCCAACCATTCTATGTTTCTGAGATTTTGTTAAAGGTAATGATTGAACTTAGTGGAGAATTGGGCAACTTCAAGATGCCTTGAGTTAAGCCCCTAATTTTAGCAGAGGACTAAAAGCAAAAGGCCCTACTTCATAAAAAGCATTTTCCTTCATGTCTGCCTAACCCTTCAGAAACGGTGACATTTCTGCCAGTGTAGCAGGAAGGCTAACTAACACACTGCAAAACAATAGCAAAGGTGCAGCAGCTCCTAGCTTTTTAGAATAATAATCCTTAATATTTCATAATTATGTTCAGCTGCTTCAGATGCAGTTGAGTTTTCTCTCTATGTGATGGCAGATGGCAACAAGCTCTTTACATCAACCTTGTTTTTGAAGTACAAACAAGGTCATTCCTATTAACTTTTTCAATAGCACTTTTAATGTCTTTAGGAACTTTGATCAGGTTAGAGATGAAAGAAGGAATAGGTCATACAAGCAAGCAAATACCTAAGGAAAAACAGTAAATTCCGTCTACAGACAAATTGTCCTCATTGGGTGGTGCTTAAAAAAACCAAAACAAAAAGCAGGGCAAGGGTAGAAGGCAGAAAACAGGGTGCAGGAGGAAGCACGGCTGTAGGGAATAACCACACAGGGGAAGGGCTTATAAGAAGGAGAAGGAATTGTCATCACATGAGTGAAGTTTTCAGAAAGGTGCTATTAAATGGGGAATTTGAGGAGTCCTGACCTTATAAAGGAAGAAATGACTACTTGCTGCAAAAATGATGGTAGGAATTAGGCTTTGGAGGAAGGGGGGGGGGAGGGTGTTGTGTTTGACTGGAAGTGTGCTGTGAGGTTGAAGTTTCATGTTTCCCTAGAAGATGGCTTCTCCTAGCAGGAGACAGCTTGTCCAGGGAAATATTACTTGAGGAATGATGCCCTGTACAGAAAAAGAGGTGTCAAAGGTATGTGTGTGATTCATTAAACTTGAGGTTTTGTACAGTGGTTTGGTCATTCTTGATTACTGTGCAGAATATTGTATCGTTTTTGGCCCCTGTTTTGGATATTTATAACTGATAGGAAAATACTAGCAAAACTGCTGGATATATGGAAATAAAATCTTGACATGTATTTATACTTGACATTTCTTCACAATTATATGATGGTTAGAGTTTATTTGGATATTAACTCACTCATACAGAGGATTTGTGAGATACTCGTTGTGGATTTGACCTGTTGAGCTGAACCTGAGAAGGAGAGGTACAAAATTACTTAAATGGATATGCAAAAAAGGATCCTTACAGATTTATTTTTTTTAAATTATTTTGTTTTTTCTGCTTCTAATATTAGGCTGGATGTCATTATTGCAGAAGAAAAATGCATATTTTGCCTGCCTCAAATTTTTTTTTTTTTTCCAGGCTGTGGTGGACAAGGGTGATTTAGACAGAGACAAATACCTTTGAGTTAACTGTTCAGTAATTAGCACATAGATATTGCTGAACTTTGTGTTAGCTTGTGCTCTGCAAGAGTTTTAAATGGATGCAGTTAGGAGATAAGGTCCCAGCCTGTGCTTTGCAGTTTACTTAAGTATTGCAAACACTCAGCTGAATATCTCTTCTACACAAAACTAGATTTTGATGGCAAAGGAAGGCTGTAAAATGTGTGTCCTAGCTGTAATAGGACAGTCAGAGATGCATCTGTAATGCTATGGGGATGTAGTTGTTTGCAGTCAGCTGAGTGACAAAATTCAAGTGGTAACTCAATGGGGAATTTGCTGCTGGCTTTGGATTTCCAGAGCTGATCTCGATTCTGTGAGCTCTGGAAAGTTTCTCCATACTCTGCAAGACTGTTCAGGGATGAAAATACTTTATGGAAGATAGATTGTTAAATTATGCATTATATTACATTAGGATGTGAAAGGCTGTGCACTCAGCATAACTATACTCAATTTCTATCACTGTTTCAGACAAACAGCTACCTATTTCTGTAGGCCTTTTTGCTTAGTACAGTGACCATACTCTAAGATGTCTTCTAATGAAGCTGTATTTTAAGTTTCAAAAATGTCTGAACTAGCTGTGCTTACAATGGATGAAACACATGAATGTGTATGAGAACTAGAGCAACTTGCTAAGGACACACTTCTGCAAGATTAATGCTACATGTTTATGTTGCCCAGCTGTTATAAAGTAAACAAAAAGACTCAAGGAAATGGAACATATATCAGAAGGGATCACTATCAGTTGTGCTAAATACTCAGTGAAAACTGAGAGCAGGCAAATCTCTAGTGGCTTTAAGTTTTCTTACAATCAAAACTCAGATCGGGTTCCTTGAAAGTTCAAGAATTTCTGAGCAAACCTAGACCTGTGGAATACCTGGAACTTGAATAGCAGCTTTACAGTACAAGTTTAAAGCACCTGCTACAAACAATACATTCCCACAGCACCCATGTGATTTAGAGGAGTTTGATTAGCCTCCTCTTACAATTCAGCCCATAAGTAAACAAGGAAACAGATTTCTCAAGGGTTTTAGTATGAAATGATGCAGTTGAGTATCTCAGACAGACGTCCATAGGTAGGCCCTCTAGGTTCCTATCTGGTTTCTAGGGACTTACAAGCCTATAAAAGTATTCTACTAGCTTGGTGAAGTTTTGTTGTGATGAGAACTAGATGAGAGCTATTGATTGACAACAATATAGGTCCTATTTTTGGTTTGTAAATTAATTTCTATTTCAGTATACCTGACTATTATACACCATCAACTGAGTTATTAAATGGAGCATTCATAGATAGGTCAAGTTTTTCTCTGTAAATACTATTATTTGAATCCTAGAGATATTCTCACCATCCCTTGATCCAATGGCTGCAAAGCCTAGTGAGATTTACAGTGTTTAGATGTGAATATTTGAGCGAACACACACTAATGTGTTCTGCCACACATCTTCTGCTAATTGTTTATTTTTGGCAGGGATCCTATAAAAAATGGTCGTTATTATCACATAGAGTAGATAATTTGGATGCATATGGGTATGTGTATGCCAGCCTCTCCCCTTGGTCCCCTAAGGAGTTGTACATTGTACATGTGCAAAAGAGACAGGATGGCCTCTACATTAAGCCACTGAACAGGAAACCAGGACAGTTAACTCCTGTTCCTGACTCTGAAACTTTCTGCCTGAGAATCTGAGAAACCCACTTAGGAAAACTGAGGCACATGAAACATGTCTATAAAATGGGACATTTGAATAATTTCACTGTTGTATCTGAACTCTTAAAACTGGCACAGAAAAAAAGCCCATGGAAGCATCTTAAAAATACTGTTCAAACTGGCTTTGAAACTTTCAAATGCATGTGCCCAAGTACAGATAATACGTTCAGTACTTTAAGGCTATAGATAGATATTAGCCCCCAAAAATGTTGCTTTGACTACTTTTCAATAACAAAAGCAAAATTTGGCAATATCAAAGGAAAGATCTGTAATGATTCTGTCAGTTATTCTTGAAATGTTTGTAGAACTCTATAGCAGAACTTAACATTGTTGCTTGATGTGCCCCTTTTTTGATGAGGGGCAAATGAAATATATTTCTTGTACTCTGGCTTTTTTAATGACATCTCAGTCTGTGTACAGCCTTAGCGTTCTGCCAGTGCAAAATAATTTTTCCATTTCAAAGCTGGCAGAGACTGAAACTCCTCTTATCCTTTGTTCTGATTAGTTAAATTGACATGCTTCCACCACCTGTAAATGCTTTGGATGTTTTGTTTAGATTTTAGTGTCAGTATTCTGCCATATCTCTGCTTGATTCCTTGAGGGGGTTTACATTCAAACACTTAATCCTAGGAGTGCTAGGACTAGTAAGCCTGATGCCCTATGGTTTTATCTTGTTAATATAGCTTGGAAACTTTTTGTGCACTTTGTGTTCATAAACTTTGTCTCTGTTCTCTGAAGATTCCTGGGTGTCTTACAATGTGTGAGCAGTTGTTTTTTCCATTAAAATGTCTACCAGGAAGTGTCCCTGTTTCCTTAAGGGAATGTCCCACATGTGCAAGAAAAAACTACTGCTAGGTCACTTCTCCAGGTTAATTGCCTTGAGAAAAGGATGGCATGCTTAGCTTGCGTCTTTGCTCTGCCTAGCTGCCTACTTTAAACATAAAATTTGGAAACACCCAGGCCAGTTTAGGCTATGGGAAACTGGCCTTAAACAGAGGGGGTCAATACAGAGTGTTAGACCCTTGGACTTTTTTCCTCTTCCTGAGTCACAGGGATGACTACCTTGAAGTTTCTGTGTAAACTCCTGAGCAATATTTCAAGAATCCAGTCTCTTTTTTTAAAGAAGTTAAGGCAGATGCTTAATGGATGACACCTCTTACTAGTTACGTTACTTAAATTCTAATTGCAACCTGATCCACTTCTCTAGATCTTGCTCCAGCTGTATAATCTGTCACCTTGCTGATCCTTTAGCAACTACGACTTCAGGCACCTATTTTTGTACATCTGTTCATCTCTCCAAAGTTCTAGCTCTGGACAGGCCAGCAGTGGGTGCCAGGGGGTGAAGTAATCAGCACCTGCCTATCTAAACACCAGGACACCCATTCTGCCTGTGCAGGAAGAAGGGGCTAAGCTGGTTTTGTGTTTATAAATCTTGATTGATAACTGCACCTGTGTGGCTGCCAAGGTCAGGCTGTCTTTGGGAGTGTGTTTTATCACTATGGGCACCTGGCTTGGCCTAAGATTTAGGGACATGGTCTGTCTTTGATGACATGATTCTGGCACTCTGTCAAAACTTTGTTGCAAGGCATTGGCTTACAAAGTCTAGCCAGGTGACAACTTTGCTTTCTGACAGCTATCAGGAACTTTGAACAAGGTGGAAAGTCTAAACCCCACCTAATGCATCAATAACTGATATTAAGAAAGATAACTTTTTTTCCAGTGATGAATATGCTGCTTCTGGAGACTTGAAGTTAAAGATGTTGGAGATAACTTGCACCGTTTTTGTTTTGTAAAGCAACTAACAGTCACTGCTCTCACAAATCAGTGTATTTTGACTTGAGGAGGGATGCCTGGGAAGTCAGATCAGGTTGCTCATGGCTTTTGCCAGAGAGCTACTCAAAACCTCCTTGGATAGAGAATGCACACACTTTGGGCAACCCACATCACTGTCCTCAAGAAGTGGAGAGTTTCTCATTGCATTTGATCTGAACTTCTCTTGCTTCAGTTTGTCTCTCATCATCCCAGCACATAACTGCATTGTGTTGCTCCATCACCTTGGCAACCTTCCCACAGGCAGTGGGAGACTGCTGTTGGTCTCACCCAAAGCTAGCTCTCAAGAATAAGCAACTTTGTGTTCATCAGACTCTAATTGCTGGGCAAGTGTCCCAGCCATAGTGGATCTCACAGTTTTATCAGCAGAGCAGAATGGAAATCTTAGGATGAAAAAGGTAAAAGGGTATTGCAAGGATGACGAGGGTAGATGGAAGGAAAAGCTATCCTTTGAGAGTAAGAGGTTATCCTTTTAGTATTGCCTCACCCCTCACCCTTGAAAGAAGTGTATAGATTGTTTATAAATGGGGACAGCCAGAGGTAGAAGCTTAATATGTTGACAGCAGGGAGCTGGAGCTGCTGAAGATAGTGCAACTGAAAAAATATGCATGGTGCTTCTGCTTGGCAGGGTGAAAGGAAAGGTGGGGAAAGCTGTGGGGCTGGACACTATTGTAACTTTTCAAATTTTTGAGTTGAGATGACACAATGAGTTGGTCATAATGATATTCTTCTAGAATTGGTATAGTTTTTAGGCAAATGTTCAAGCACACTATGGTTTTCTGAGCTGCATTTCCTATTCTCAGCTGCCACTTGCTGAGACAACAGCAGTGCAAATTTACATGCTTTCTGTAGCTTTACCAGTAACTGAACTCCTGAATATATACTAGTCTTTCTCCAGATCATGCAAGCTGGTGTTTCAAAACACTGACCTGGATTTAAAATACAAGACTATTCAGTACTTCCTGAGGTTGCCTTCCAACTCTTCCAGAGCCTTGACACATCTCTGCAATGCTAGTGTTGTATTGAATATATCATGCTCTTTGTTATTCTACTGCAGTGATCTTTTAGTTAGAATGCTCTACTCTGGAATGACTGGAGAGAAAACAAGTCAATGGGATGCTTAAATGCTATGTTGCATTAATGTGTCTTATGGTATCTTGAGTTGTACTTGCAGTAAGGCAACCACTTCAGAAGAGAAAACTTTGCTGCAAGATTTGGCTTATGCAGGGGTTGCATATGTTGGGTTATGCAATATGTTTAAATTTTTTGTATTGGTTTAATGTCCCTTGGCATCCCTAAAATGACTACTTGTGCTCAAGACAGGACTGCAAATATACGTAAGTAGTCTGTACTCCTCCTTCACATCCTGATGGGTAAACTCATGTATTGCCTGAAAGTCCAACTCCAGCAAAAGCAGTACACGGGAAAATGTAAGTCTTCCTGGTGAATTGGGTAATAAAAATGTCAGGCTTAGGCAATTATGCTAAAGCTTTTCTTTAGAAGCTTGTGTCACAGGGTTAATATGAGTGTAGTTTTTAACCTACAGTTTCAAAGAGTTTTTTGGCTGGATCAGAGGAATAGCTGGCTATGTTTGGTGTCCATGTATGGATTTGGGCAGGAAAATGATGCCAAGCCACTTTTATTCCACAGATTTCTAGATTGTGTGTTTAAAGGGGAAATGCACAAAAACTTCTATAGGTGCTCTAAACAACAGAGGAAAGGTCTAGGTTTCAGGTGCTGTTTGAAGATGAGGGTGAAGATCTTTAGTAATATCTTTTAATGACTGTCTTAACATGAGTGAACAAACAAATGTCCTTTTGGCATACTTGACTGCGAGTACAAAATGTACTGCTGTGTCTATAGAGTTTTCATCCATATTATTCAGAACCAGACACAATTGGGAATGAATTTCATTTTACCCCACCTGTTTTTCTTCAAACTACAATCTGTTTTGTCCCCTGTTGCTTAGTCTCCCATTTGACTGCTCTCCGAAAAAACGTTGGCTCTGTAAACTTGCTTACTCCCTAGGTTGTATGCTTTTTTGTGAGTGCTCTTGCATCATGATTATTTGTGTATTAGAGCACTCTTGTATTTTTCCCTGCTTATGGAGATAGAGAAGAATGCTCAGAGATTTATCTGAGAAAAGCAGTTTGACAGGAAACTTCATGTCATGCTGGAAGCCAAACTCTGTCCAGATTGTTCATCTGAAGCGCTATCTATAAAGATCTGAAGATACTTACTGGGTTTTGGATAAGGCTTTTGAATCCTGAATTTTATATGTAATGTATTTTAATTCAGTGGAGTTACTCCACTCTGTCATGCAAAATGAACAGGTGTATGGCATGACTGGTGAATTTTATTTCTTTGGTGTAAGTGTTCTGGTTCTTCACTATGTAATTATGTACCGTGCTGATTACCTATTTATTTATATAAAAATGTCAATATTTTATCCCTTTTCCAAATAGTAATACTGGGACACTGCATAATGGTGTGCAAAAAATTTATCATCTTCATGAATCTACTGCAAGGGTCTCAAAGTCCCCATAAAAGCAGATCTTCAGTCACAGCAGTCTGTTGTTGTCATCCACTTTTACATGGACAATAGCTAAGCTTAGTGGCAGCTGCTTTCCAATTTATAAGCACCCAGCTGCAAATTTATGATCTCTTACTCTTTTGGACAAAGTGAAGGATGTCTCAAAAGCTCAGCTGAAGAGAAACTGGAACAGGAAGTCAAAACAGGGACCATATGTCCTGATGTCTTCTTTGATCTGTTTACATCTAATAGAGCTGACCTTGTTTCCACTGAAGCTGATGGAAAGATTATTTTGCTTAATGGAATATATTTGTCTTAATTATATCCTTGTTTTTTGAATCTATCATCACCTACTTCTAGAAATCCTCAAGAGGGTGAGATTTTGTTGTGCTGTTTGCTGTAAAAATGAATAAACGAAAGAAAAAGAAAGATTGTACCCCTGGCAGCTCAGAATTTCAGAATTATCATTTGACAAGTGGGTCAACTGGGGGAACAATCATCCCCAACCTCCCTTTCTCCTGTGCTATTTGCTGGTTTCTTTTTGGGGAAAGACCTTAAAAGCTTGGAGCAACTGGTAGCTTTAGACCACATGAGGTGATTCCTTCTAACAAAGCGATGGTTGTAGTAGCACTGGATGACAATAGTGTGACTGCTGAGGTGGAGCATAAAACATGCAACTTCTAGCTTCTCACTGAGTTTCTATATAATTTCTACCACTTTGTTTCTTCTGTTGTCTGCGTGGGAACATTTATATGAAAACTTTACCTTTGCTATATTCTGTCATTCCTCTCCCATGGTTGCCACTAACTTGTTCAGTTCTAATGTTTATTGCTGTTCTGGTAGAGGCTGTGCAAGAACTGCTGTGTGCCTGTACAGTGTGCAGTGTGCACCACAGCACCTCAAATGTGACTGTTCCATAAGCAGCAAGGTGTAAGCACACGGCATTTTAACATCACTCCATTACCTCAGAAGTGTGAAACCACATACGGAAACCAAATGGGTACCAGGTTCAGAATGTGCCTTCCTGTTTTCTACTGTTTTCTGACTTAAGCTTAAAGCTTAAGCAGACCTTAAGTACTTAAGATTAGAATTAGGGCTGTGGTGTTCATCAAAGGTCTGAGTCATACAAAAGCCATTCCTTTGGTACTATTTGCTATTGTTAATAGAAAATATCTAAATTAATGCATGGTACATACTTTGCCTATACTAGTTTTTACCATCTCTGGCTTTGTATTTCTTGGTATTGGTCAACTTTGGTAAGAAAAAACAAGCTGGATGAGTTCACACTAAAATACTGAGTGCAAAATTATAATTAAGAAGTTCAGCTTAAAAGCTGCTGTATAACAATGTAGGGGATTTGCCATTAGTTGAACTCTTGACCTCCATACTGGATACCTTTCTGAAAAACATGCTTAGTTTAGTCAGATGTTTCAGACTTGCTGCAGGACTTGCTGGGTAAAATTCTTCTCTGTTTATGTAGGACATCAGCCAAAGTGGTCATAGGTTTCTTTGTTTCTGCTTTTAGTGTAACTGCCATTTACTTTCAGGCAGTGGAAAATGGCAATTATATGTATTCAGGTACTATGTATATAAAGTTGCTGCCAAATAATTGGCTAAAAATACAGGCAACTAAGATTGTAAGGGGAAACATTCAATGCCAGGTAAAGGAAAGAATGCACATAGAATGAATTGCATACATGCAAAGCCATTATGAGGTAGTTATTAAACCTAAAATCATTATTTTACATACAATATTCAGTCCCTCTTCCAAAGGCAGGTTGATGCAGGATTTCCCTAAGGCATCTTCTGGGTTGTTGTAATGCTGAGCAGCCACTGGTGTGTGTTATCAGTATGAAATGAAAGGGGAGTGTCTTGCATTTCTTAACTTATTTTTGTAATGTTATCATGCTTTTAGTGCAGAAATTTTGGATGACTCACCAGCAGGACTTTGGAGCTATCTTGGACTGACTGGTAGTCATAGAAGGTTGTTATTCTGTCTGGGCAAGTACAGGCATGACATGAAATCTAAACCTTGCTATTCAGCTACACCAATATTGATGGATATGGAAGCAAGGGGGAACAAGGGTACTCAGGTTCCCATTTCAGGCTTTAGAGGAGAGTAGAATTCATTCAGCAACTTCAAACTCTTCTGCACCATTTATGCACAAGGTTTCTCTTGTCTTTAAGCTAGATTTTTCTTAACTTGCTCCTAATTTTGTGTATTAGTCCCTGCAGCTGCCCTGTGGTCAGCCTGGCTCTGAATTCTTTGTCCAGCTTACCTCGTTTCTCACTCTACCTGCTCTCAGATCCCAGATTTCTTCCTGCATTTCTTGTTCAGTTGGGCAGCTTGTGTCTTCTCACTGTAAAAGCACTGTCCAGCCAGATCTAGTCCTTCCTGTTTCCCTCCGTTGCTACACTGCTCATGTGTCCTAGACCTGTCAGTCATATCCCTCTGACTGTTTAATGCTTATTTTCATGTCCACCTTCACTTTCCTGTTTCCTTCTGCAGGTCTTTAGATTGTACTTAGCCCCTCCTGGTCTTTATCACTATTTTCCATTTGTAAGAGCTTAGTGTGGCAGACTAGAGGCAAATGTACCACAAAGGCCCATCTCTGATGAAAAATTTTCTCTTGTAAAATGTAGTATTCCTACTTCAAGGACTAGAAATGTTAGGGATGCTTGAAGAAAAGGTCAATAGAGACCAACTTGACTTTTGATACCCCTTATTCTCAGAAAAAGTCAATCAGTTGACTGAATTTCTTCCTTTTCTTCCTTTTCTTCCCCTTCCAATAGGGTTTAGTGAAACACAGGGAAGGATGAACTTCAGCCTTGTTAGTCTTACAAAATTATAAATTAGCTTTTGATTCATTATAAAGAGACGTCTCTGGATATAATTAAAGGTAGGGCTATGTTCTCCACTGTTGTAAAGATATCTTCTCATCTTCTAAGCTAAGTAAAACTAGAAAGAGATAAAATTAAAGAACAAAAACTTACTGCATCCCAGTTTCCTGCTTTTGGTTACTGATCAGGTGGATGGAGGGACATTTGTGTGTATAAATATACATATAGATTGACAATTTGGCCCCATAAATTGTTAAAAGTAGTCCTCTTCTAAGCCTGGCTTTTTTCTTTCCCCCCCCAAAAAACTTGAAAATTCTAGGTTTATGCTTTTCCATCTCTGCTTTGTGTTCTGGAAGTCATATTCAAGCTCCTTGATTTTATTAATTAATTTTTTTTTTTTTTTCCCTCTTGGAATGCTGAACTTCATGACTCCTTGACCTCATGTTGGACACCCAACAAAGTAATAGTGACTTTAAAGGTTATTCCCTTTGGACAACTTCAAGATGGAAAAAAAAGTGGAGACTTCCTGGCAAGTCACAATTTTTATTTTTTTTTTGTGATACCCATGCAATAAAACATTGGGGTTTTTTACTGCTATGCAAAATTTAAGCAGATAGAATCAGTAAGCAGCAACAAAAATGTCAAAATTAGTTGGATTTTTCTTCCCCAGACACATTGTATGTGAGAAGTCCTGAAAACTGAAGTGCTCTACTGTTGAGAGATTTAATGGCACACAGTTCAAGTTCAGCATTGTTTTATTATGAATGACTCTCTTGGAAATGAAACAAAATAGGTTATATTTCACAGTCTCTGCTGCTTCAGGTTTTCTCTCTCTTTTGTTATTGATAACCTTAGCCAAATTTATAGAAAGCTGAGAATGTGTATGCAGGAAACACTGGAGAAAATTTGATAACAACAGTAACTTTACATTAGCATAAATAACATATAATTTAAATATTCCTCACCATTGAATTGAAATTCTTACACCTGGTACTTTGGAGACAGATTAAAAATATGGGTTGACTGTCATTCATTCATGACCCTTTCCCCTTATTTTGGAGCAACTAGTGGGACAAGAAAAGATGGTATAGCTGAAGCCCCTAGGCACAAGAGAAGACACTAGAGCTGAAGCTTTCAGAGTACAAGGTTTCTGTTGTAGTCTCTGCTGTAACTGATCACAGCTGAGAAATGCCATGTGTTGACATCTGAATCCATACATTTCATACTGGTGGCTGCATTTCCCCCCCCCCCCCCCCCTTTATCCTAGATCTAAGTTTTTCAGACATCATAAGGTCTGAGCTGTTACTCTGCTAATTAGAGTGCAGTCCATGAAACTGAGAAATGGTTTTTCTTCAGTTACAAATCTTAAGGGAAAGGGGTGATTCAATCTCATGGAGCAGGGAATAGAATGTTGGTGGGCCCTAGGGCAGAAATATGTGTTGATGGGGAGGCAGTCCTTACTGCCAGTATTTGTACTGGTAAACACGGCTGCTTTTTTATCAGCTTGCTTTTTGACTTTCCCACTTACTGAAATGTCTTTCTGAAAACCACTGTATTCAAATAGGATAAGTTACAAGAGTATTTGTAATGATTCCCTCTGAGCCTTTGCACAGAATACGCAATAACAGCTATTTCTATTAATACAGGGGAGTTTCCCCAAGGCAGCTATTCATATCTCTGCACAAATGTTTTTCGAAAGTCCTACACCGTCCTTTTTTACAGGGCAGTAAAAGTTTGTGGTTTAAACCTCTTAAAGAATGCTTATATATAACTAGACTGAAAATCCCCCTTTGTGAATGCTGTTAGTGGCCAGTCAGGTACTTCATATTTTTCTTGTAAGGATGAAGAACTGCAATGAGGTGCTATTTGGCAAAGATGCTAGTTAAGAAAAAGGTTTATAAAGTGTTATGTAATCTGTTCAGAAGCAATGTTTCCCTATATGTCTTCTCTAGATCTAGGAGTAAGTCTGTTTTTAAACAGCTTATGAAGCTTCATGCTACACAAGCATGATTGCTTAAGTTAAATTCATGAGCTGTTGAACCCAGGTATTACTCTATTTCAGTAGACAATCTGGAAAAAATTCCCACCGCACAACTAGTTGTTCTAGATTAGTTCAATTGAGTTTTCTCTCTTATAGACCAAAAATAATGCTGAGATTTAAAAGCTGGAACATTGCTATCTTAGCGACTGAGTCCTCAAGACGAAAAACTGACACTAAACCTGGTTCTAACACTGGTTAAAAAGTGATGTCTCTCTGTTTTCTGTAAATTATTTTTCTTTATGACACAGGAGAAATCCCTTGTTGATGGAAAAGGTTATTCTGGTAGCAATGCCAACAAAGTCAAAAAGGCTTATTTAGGACACAATATGTCCCAGCAATGTAACTGCAAAACTAAAACTTTGAAAACATGAGTTCTAGTTGCAGTCTTGGTGCTGATTGTCTCTGATCTTGGGTGAAAAGATTCAACTCTTGCCCTCGTGTCTTTTAGATGGCTTGTATATGTTGGCCTTGTTTCTGAGATTGAAATGTACCAAAGGGAGTGAAAACGTTTTCAGCAACTGTTGCAAACTAAGTGAAAAAACACAATCTATTTTAGTTTATATCTCTCTGACCTTCATTTGCTTAATTTTTTCTTTTTCTCATCCCGTCTCACTTTTTTCCCCAAAGATATTTGCAAAAATAGTGCGAAGATGAGATGAAGTCTAGGGATTGCCCCTTGCATAGCTAGAGCTTTCCTCTGAAAAAGAAAAGTTGTCCTGAGATTTCTATGGTTAATCTTCTGGGTATATATCAGTCTGTCTACTGAAGTAAATGCTGGATGAATTTGCAAAGATTTCAAAAAATCAGGAGTGGGATCACTGCATCTGTTAGGGCCAGCAATAATCTGAGCAAAAACAGCAGCCCAGTTCTGTTGCATTATATCCTTGATCTCAACTAAGCTTGCCCCTTTGAGCTGTATCTCATTATTTTGTGTCCTGCCTCCTTAGCGGAGATGAGTGGCAGATGCAGTTAGGATAGCACCACCAGATCCTACTGTAATTCCAGATTATCTGAGCAACTTTGTTGTAGAAACCTCAGCCTGAGAAATGAGAGGAACAGTAGAGTTATGCGTGCCAATGGCAATTGTGTAAGTGTTCAGCGTGAATGTGTTTGTACTCTGTTCTCTGTGCATACCTAAGGAATAAGACTGCCCAAGCTCTGAGAGTAGAGCTGCCTATTGACAAGTGCCAGCTGCTTGAAAATGCCATTTTCACAGTATATTGTAAAAAAATAATTGAGGTTTTATTTTGATTCTGTGAACATACTTACAGCATATTTATCCAAATATGTTTGCCTACTGGGTTTTGAAACAACATACTGTTAAAACCAGCTGGTTTTGCTGAAAATGGCTTTTTCTGAAGTTCCTACTCCTGTTAAAATTAACTTCTTAAGGTGGCCTAATTGGCCTTCCACCACACTAGATTTTGCTGTTACTTGGCAACTGGGGATTCATTTGGATTGTCACTTGCAAAAAAGAGAGACAAGGCCTCTGGTTCTCTTCCAATTTTAATTTTTATATAAGCCCCTCAAAAGCCTACACCAGCCAACTCCCATCTCAGGTTTTCTACTTAACAAAATATTTCTAACATTATATATGCTCCTTATTGACTCTGTGTGACATCAAACACAGCTTTACTCTTTACTAGGTAAGTAATTACCATAACAGAATGCTAACACTGTAAGCCATTGTATCGTGATAGAAAGGCCAGTAAAAATATGTATATAGATTTTAATTTAAAATGCCCCATTAGAGGTCTTGGCAGCTTCTGTTAGCTTCTCTTAGCAACAGTGAGAAGACAGAATTTGGCTCTGACAGCAACATGATCTCATTACATAGGATAGGAATACTGAGTGAAGGGACAAAACACACTGTACTAATTTTAAGTTCCATTTGAATCTGTGACATGTCTTTAAACTTGTCTTCCCAGCATCTTAGTTTGGGTTGAATCTCTTCAATAAAATTTGATTTGAATGGATCCATGATGCACAGCATAGATTCTTGGTGCTGCTTTGCTTATTGCCTGGTAGGAGAAGGATTTAAAATTTATTTTGGTATTTTCCAGAGTGTCAGTCAGATACTTGCATTAGTATCAGTCAGAGCAGAGTATCATCTTAAACTTAACTGTAGGGACCTACATATTCAAGCTGCCAGAGTCCAGATGATATTTCAGTTGGACCCATCTCTAGCGTTTTAATCCAGCATGTTTAGAAAAAAAGAGGAATTCACAAGTAGTGCATTCTTAAAATGCCATTGATATAAAATAGTAATTTGACATTATCCTTTTAATAATCTTAAGTGACTTCTAGACAATCTATACAAATTCAGTGCAGTCATTCTAATTCCGTAGCATATTTTGTGTTAGTAATGGGTGGAAATTCTGGGACACCTCAACACCAAAGCCATACCCAAAGCTGATCTAGCATGTCTGTGCTGCTTTGATAGCTCAAAGAACTCGAAGTTGACTGATTTCCCTAGTTGGGAACTTCCCAGGTGCAGGGGAATTTGCAGCTGGTACTCTCTCTGCATAGCTGTCCTCCATGAGTACTAAGCTGCAGCTGCACATAGGGGAGCCTATGACCAAGGCACCACGAGTGAAAACTAAGGTAGCTTTGTGGCTGCTCTGACACTCACCCAAGAATTGTTCTTTTTGCAATCTGCTTGAAGCCTAAGTGTATTGGAAACCCTGCTTTAAAAAAAAAAAATAAAAAAAAAATTGGGGGCAGGGGAAAGGAAAAAAAAAACCCACAAATTTTTGACTGCTGTGGTCCACAGGTGGTTTGGATTACTTGCATATATTCTGAACTGTTTGAGTTACAGAAGAAATATCTCCCTCTTGTGCTCTAAGGCATAAGCCCAACATAAAAGCTTAGATTTTTCAGAAGGACTTAGGATGTTAGGCACATAAATCCTACTGAATTTTAATGGAATTTAGGGTATTATTTGGTCTCTCTTGAAAAATTAATTATAAATCTGTGCAGGATTAGAGGAAACTCCCACTGTGAACAGATTTTTTTCTGATAATGCACACCTTTTCCTGAAGCTTCTAGCCACTGTTAGTGTTCAAAATATCACTTCATGCCTGAGGAGTCTGGTGCAAATCTTTTAAAGTTCCCTTCACTTCAGTAGGCTGCACACTGGTCTAATTTACAGCAACAATTCCTATTGCCCCATGAAACTTTGGACTTGCCTTTCATTTTAGTTAATAGAATGAGAATTTATATAACTGTATTAACAGTTGCTTGAGGCAAAGAATATATTAGATAAAGTCTACAGCAGTGGGTTTTCCTCTTATTATTTTTTTAATGAAAAATCAGGTGGTTTCTGGTAGTGTTTTAATTGACATGCTGTAAAATCTGTGCTTTTCTTAAAGTGAACATCTTCCCCGTTTATGACAACATTTCAGACTTTAAAAATCCTAGGACTTACAATAGCTGTCTTAAGCAATATTGCCAATATTTCTTCATCCTAAGGCTCTTACCCCGCTCAAACAACTGTCAGATGTTCTGCCCTACTGAGTCTGCCTTTGGGTCCCTATAACTGCATATGGTCTCTGCTATAATTTCCTTTCAAGATAAAGCAGTTTACAGGTACTGTAAAGTATTGTAAAAGTTGCATGCCAGATATTTCTCAGCTCCAGAGAAGAGCTCTTTTCCAGATACTACTTCAGTCATATATTGCTATTAGCTATCGACTTGCAGCTCTTCCTCTGTCCCACTCCTCAAGGAGCTAGCTGCATTCCCATCTCTGAGAGGAGGAATCTCCTGGTGCTGTTTGGCTTCCAAAGTGTTTACACTAAAACATCCTTGTAGAAATGGAAAGAAGCAAAGGTCATGTTAACAGCCCCATGTTAAAGGTCAGCAATACCATGGTAACAGTAGAAATTCATCCAGCTGCCTGCAGAAAAGGTGAACCCCTTATGAATAGGAAATAACCCAAATAAACAGGGAGGTAGATAAAAAGCAGTACCTTAGCCCTGAGCCACACATCCAGTGGGAACGTAACATTTGAGAGCTTGTTGGGTATTTCCTATGCCTAACTTTGAACTACATGGCTCAAAATGCAAAACAGAAGCAAAGATGAAGAAAAAAGTAACTGCCTTGTAAACGTTCTGACTCTCAACCTGAGGCTTTTTTTTTTTTTACTGCAAGCATGTAATGCAGCCAAGTGTTGTTTAGTATCCTTCCTGTGCCTTAAAGTGTGACTTTTATGGGTGACGTTATGTTTATGGGTCTTTGTTCATCCTCAGCCTCATGTACCCCACTGCTGCTTCCTCTGAGGCTTTGCCGCCACACCGCAGGGTGTTAATTTCCTGTTTTGAGTCTGTCACAGACAAATTCAGAGCCTCCATTAAAACACAACACACAGATACATGTTGCTGACAAAAGCACTAATAAAACTCTAAAGTTTAAAGGTGGCCCTGGTGTTTCCTCACCGAGCAGCACAGGGACCTTTCACCTCTTGGAGACATGCTGTTTGCAAAGGTTTCTTTTCTTTTTAATTAGGGCTCGCCTGAATGAGTTTTAGCAAGCTGCTTTAGCATTTGGTGTTTGGTTTATGGATGCATTGACTATAAAACTTGCACAGCTCACTTGAGCTTTTTTTTTTTTTTCTTTAAAAAAAAAAAAAAGCCTATGAAACTTACAGGAACTGCAAAGGAAAAAAAAAAGGCTTAAACAGAAAATGTGTTGGTTATGATGAGAGCTCTGGTATGCATGGTTTTTGTAAAAGACACATGCATGGGCATCTGAATTTCCTGGCCTCTTGTCTTGGTTGTTGAGCAGATGAAGGGGGGGGAAAGTGAGCTTTTTCTTGCTGTTGTGAAAATCCTTCCATTTGCACTCATGTCCAGCAGTGGAAGACTGGCAAAAGTCATGCCTTAAGCATGAATTTCTACAGGGTTTTTTTCCCCTCTTGTTCAGCTAGCATAGTTAAAATTGTCTCAGCAGACTTATTTTAGACCATCATGTAGAGTCACAGATCTAACTAGCAAAAAACTTTTTCTATTAATCAGTACATGTGTTTTTTTTTGCTCCCAGCATTGCTTTAAAAGCCTTTGCTTTCTGTTTAAATACTGCACATGTGTTAACAAGCATGAGTTTTAAACTTGGATTTGTTCTAAAGGAGACCTTGCTATTTTCATGCAGTGTTTGGGGCCTTTCTTTTTCTGTTTCCAGTAACACACACCTTATTTCTGTATCCTAGTGAATGTTAACATTAAGAAGTACATTTGAAAACTTCCTTATCTAGTCATTCTGTTACATTACTACTAGTTTGCATGTCTGCTACATCTACTCAGAAAGCCAAATACCTCATCATAGAGTCCCTTCATAATCAAGAGGGAAGCTCTTGAGTTTCTACACTGGTCTGTCTTAAGAGGTCTCTCTTGCAATATAGCTTAAGGGTAACTAAACTGAGTCTAATTATATCTGATTAACAAATTTTGCTGTCTGATTTCTTGCAGCTGTGCCCCTCTCCCTCATGTCAAAGGAAATACCAGCCATGTGCTCTTCAAAGTCTTCAGATAGAAAGGGCTTTAAAGTTTTGTAGCATCTGCCTCTGACTACACCTCACCTGGCTATCTTTAAGCCTGCTAAGTCTTCTGTTCCCCTTATCCTCCATAGTTCAATGTTTGACCTGACATGAATGATTATTTGCTTCTCCTGTATATCCCTACTACAGTGGTACCCTGTGAACCCTGTCCTCTCCCCCAACTTTCCTTACCTGCAAAACCAAGTCTCAGTGTGGCTGTGAGGATCACTTCAGGCCTGATGCATGGAGAGGGCATCATGCTGGGCAGTGTGTAAATTCATGTGGTACAGGTGCTACACCTCACCTTGTGCCTATTACTATCTGGTACAGAGTGGAGGAAGTTAGCTTCAAACTGTACATTTTCTCTGCCTTTCTGCTGCAAATCTCCTACTGTCTAGGTCTATAGTATTACATTGTGCCTATTGGGTTCCTGGGCCCTCTGTTTTCTGCCTTGCAGTAGAGGGAAGAAACTACACCTCTGACTCATTGCTCTGTATTATCTGCACAATTAGGTTGTAATACTTAGCTGAGGGAAGCAAGAAAGGTGGTCCAAGTCACACCTCAGTGGCTGGTTAAGTGACATCTGGTATGTCCAAAGACATGGCCAGGCCATGTGGAGCAAGGGGAAAGACTACTTTTTTTCTGTTTTTGTAAGCAGTGTCCTGAGCCAAGTAAGCTGCTAAAGGTTTTTTTCTGAATATGACTGAATTTTAATCTAATCCCTTTGAGATATTGTACTTGATGTTTTCCTTCCTTTACTTTTTATCAGCTGTACTTTGACCTCAAGACTTTCTCTTCATCTCTGTCCAGTTTGCTTTTCACTTTGGTGGCTGTTTCCACTACTTCCTATTTAGCTTATAGCATTTCATCTAAATCTTCACCTAGGATGGAGGAGAAAAAAATATTGTTTCTGCAGACTGTTGCTGCCCCAGCCTGCCTCTGTCTTGTCTATTTAGATTGCAGTGTGGACAATTCATGGATAGGGAACCACTCTTGCAAAAGTTGAGAATGCCAGACTTCTTTGGTATTTGTGGATTTTTTGAAACTCTTAGTTCAAGCTCTGAAATTCAGATTCCTACTAAGAAAAGTCTGGCTTACAAGTAAGACTCATGCTGTGCTTAGGTGCAGACTGGCCTTTGGTGTTGCTAGTCCTCTATAAAACACTACAAAATGTGGCATAATCAGATACACAGGCATTCCCTTTGTGTAGAGTGTGTATCAAAGATGAAATGGGATGCAATGGCTCTATGCTTTTCAAGCTGTAACTGGAAGGGATCAGGAGTGAAATGCTAGTACAAAACTTTGGGCTAAGTTAAAGTATTCATAAGCATCCTTAACTCTCCCTGAGGGTGAGTTTAGTACATTTTAAAACTCTCATATCTTTACTTTACAGGAGCCCATTTCTGCTTTCAGAATGTCTCATTGTTACTTGCTATGGCTGAATTGACCTAAGGATTGGTAGAATTAAGCTGTAAGTCTTCTGAGGCAGCAATTCTTTGTTTGACTCTGCACTATATAAACATCAATATGGGTGGCAGCCCATAAATGAGATCTAGACACGCCTGCTATATGTATGATACAAGTGCTAGATGAATGTTCTGCATTGTTCAGTCTTTTCTGTTCTGAAATGGTACATTCTTCATTGGTCATGCCTTCAAGGTTTCATCTATGGGGAACAGTACTTCATAGTGATAAGCCTTTTTTTTTTTAAAAAAAAAAAAAGCTGTGTTAGCAGTGTGATAGCAGCCTCTCTATAGCTGGGATGAGCTGTGCAAAAATAAGAAGTGTGAATTATGTTTTAGATGAGTTAAATGTGATGTGTTCCATGTGCAGGATGTATATACCTCCCTCTGCATTATAAGTAAGATGCAGATCTCATGCAAGTCATGGGTTCTATGTTTTTTGCAAAACATCTGTGACTTCTGACCCTCCCAGGCTTGTATGCATGTGAGTGAGAACACTGGTGTGCTCACAGACTGTGGAACAAGCTTCACTGCCAATAACAGAGTAAATCTTGGAATGCATGAGAAAGGCTAGGGGAAAGCTGGACACCAGTGGCAACACTGGGTGACACAGAAGATCTGACCAGTTTCCCAAAGCATTGAGTTTTTTTAGCTAGACCAATCTGAAAAGGAGGTGTTCTGAGGTATTCTCAATTTTTGAAGCTGGTGTTCCTAAAGTTATTTAAGTGCAAGAGTGATATGAAAGTGATGCACTGAGGCTGTTACAAACTAGTTTATTTTAAAATAATAGGTAGCACCAGCTGTGTCTGCAGTGCATGCACCATTGAGTAGTCTGTGAAACAGACCTCTGTGTGCTGGCTGTCAGAGTGCTACAGAATAAAGCAGCATCATTCAAATCCTCTAATTTCACTCATGATAGTGGGGCATTAACAAATTTTATAAGAGCTAAAGGTGTTTCTCTGCTCTAAAATAATTTTGACCGTTCTTTTCTCTTGGATCTTTGCCCTGCTTGTCTCCTGGCTACTCTTTTTCTCCACTTTTTCTCTTGCTTTTCAAGAGCATGTGGTCTCTTTCTTTGAGTCCCTTCCCCAACTTATTTTTTCTTCATTAAAACTCTCTCTAACTTTGACTTCTGTTTCTGCTCTCCCCTCACTTATTTGCAATCAAACTCAATCACCTTTTTAACACAGAATCATCACAATTGGAAAAACCTCTAAGATCACAAAGTTCAATCGTATACCCAGGATGAAGATGAAAAACCCCAACAAAACCAAGCAAGCCACCCACCATGCCCCCACTACAGCATGAAGTGCCACATCTACCTGCTTGTGGTGTTTTTTTGGTTGTTCTTTTTTTGGTTGTGGGGTTTTTTTCTGGGCTTTTTTTTTTTTTTTTTTTTTTTAATACCTCCAAGGATGATGAGTCCACCACCCTCCTGAGCAGCCCATTCCAGTGCCAAACTACTCTTTTGGTAAAAAAATTCTTCCTAATATCCAATCTAAACCTCCCCTAGTGCAACTTAAGATTGTTTCCTCTGGTCCTTCAACCATTATTCACTTGAGAGAAGAGGCCAACACCCACCTCACTACAACCTTCTTTCAGAGAACAACGAGGTTTCTCCTCAGCCTCTTCTCTAAATGATCCCAGTTCCTTCAGCAGCTCCTAATAGGACTTGTGTTCTAGATCCTTCACCAGCTTGGTGGTTGTTCTCTGCATAAGAAGAGCTGCAGATAGCCTTATGCTTCTATCTGTAGTGCTTCACTTGAGTGGTGATCATGCTTTCATACTAAATTATTTTCTGATGTTATCCGTTTTTTTTTTTTTTTGCCCAGAAGTCTCCAGTACAAGCCTGTTGAAAGGAAGCTGCTACCACTCTTCCAGTTTGATAAACCTGAGTAGAGAAAAAACACAATAAACAAACAAAACATCTTGAGATGGCAGCATCTCCCTTAGATTATGTCTGCAGAGAGCTCTGCACCAACTTCTTTGGAAAAAAGAAGCATCTCCTGTGGTGTACAGACAAAAGCACTGGTTGCTTAATGCTTCAGACTAGATCACAGCTCTGCCACCATTAGGAAAGGCGTAAGTCTTGGCCTCCTGTATCTGCAACAGGTTAGATGACAGATTGAGATTTTTGTCATTTTGAGGAGAATGATTTGAAGCCTGTCTTTATCAAAGGCTTTCTAATGTGCTGGAGATGTAGCATAGGTGTGGAGTACTCCTGCTTGCAGACTACAAGAATGCTGTTGTATATTTTATGTTCTATTGATTCATTTGCACATTGAAAGCTGCATTTTTCAAATATTTAATCAAGACTGCTATAAAACAATAAGTACATGATGCAAGATAACAGCCTACTGCCAGGAAAGTCAGTCACTGAACTCACAGAATAAATATATTGAGCTCTAGGTTTTTAGGGTCATCAGGTTGATCGTGACCAGGCTGAAGAAGGATTGTAACTCCTTTTCTAGGAGCTAGAGGCAAAGCCAGACCCTAAAATTATTATTATTATTTTTTTAATGAATAGTCCTTATTATAATAGGCTATGATATGCAAAACGTTGCAGCCCTCAAAATGATGCACTATGGCTCTCGATTGAAGAAAGCCTTATAGCTGTTGAGTATACTCAACACAGCCCAATCAAAATCCTGCCAATATTGCTATGGCAGGAGTCACTAGGTGGCAACATTACCTGTGCTCTTACAAATCTATGTGTAGGGGCATTGTCCAGCCTTTTGAAGAACAGTGCCTTGTTTTGTAGAGATCTTTTGTGAGAGCAGGCCAGCAATAGGGGAGTAGCCACCTCTCTTTCCGAGCCCCTTCTGAAAGGGGAAATTACAAGAATGCTGATAATTGCACACAAAGTGAGAAGGGACTCTAATGGTGTACTCAGTGATTTCTGTTTACATTATTGTGCCAGAATTAAACAGTGATTTTAGGAGTATGTATGTATCCTACCTCAGCTGTGCCTGCTGTCATTGGGGATGTTATAGTGGGGGGTGGATGGGATGCAACAGTCAAACTAGGTGTCACCTAAATCTACCAGCAAATGTGAAGTAAGAACCTTTATAATGCTTTGAATGGAGGCTGTACTGCCAGGACTTCACATCTGCTACCACTCAGAGAAGCTAAGAGTGTCCCTCTTCATTCTGGGCTTGGCTGGTTTTGCACATGGCTCTGATTTTGTGTGAAGTTGATTTTTAGGTATGCATCATAAAGGTTGTGGTAGTGTACGTAAAACATGTTGATAGGATTTCAATACTTCTGTGAGCAGTGTGGTTAAGAATAATGTTTGAGATGTAGCTGTTTACAGTTGAGTGAGAAATCGGCTAGGTAAGTAAATCATACTAATAAATGTGAGTGCTGGACCTAGCTAATTTTGCCAAAATTGTCCTTGTTAGAACTCTGCAGCAGTATTTTAACAGATTTTTTTTAAATTCAAATTTTAGGTGACAAAATTGTGACTGGTTCACACAGATTGTCTGGAAATCATAGAGCTGCTGAAGTATGCAAAAAAGTGCCACCTTCTCTGTGCCCTTTTTTGCTGCAGATGTTGTTTCTGTTCTTAAGTGTTTTAACTGCAAAATCTCATTGAAAAATCTTAGGGGGAGTCCAATTCAGAAAAGTCCTGACACAGTTAATTATTTCCTCTTAATTTAAACTTAAATGCAAAATAACAGAGTTCTGAAACTAAACCCAAAACCAACCCAAACTTCCCCTAACGAACTTTTAATAAAATATCACAGTTCTGGAATATATACTTTAAACATGGACATTTCTAATAACTATAAAGAGTATTATTTGTAATAGATTAGTAGTTTTCCTCCTCTCCATTATTGTTTAAAGTTTCCCATTGCAAGGAGCACATTGTACTTTTTGTTCTTGTAGCTACATATCCTATCAGGAAAGCCCATCCCAGGCTCTCATGTGGGACAATCTTTTCTCAACTCCATGGTCAGCAGAGTAGGTCTGAAAAACATTCTTTTTCCCTCACCTGCATAGTGTTTCTTATTTGAGAACTGATTCTTCTTGAAGAAAATTCAAAGGTCTATAGTAAGTAAAATACTCTGGAATAGGGAAATACTGATAGGCGCTGCTTCATTTTGTAAATAAACAAGAGTAATACAGATTATTTTTAAATTTTAGGGTTTTTTTCCCACCAAGGAGTAAAATCCTTACACAACCCTATTGGAGGTCATTGCATTTTATTCTGTTGTCCTAAAACAAAAGAACTGTTGTGCAATGTGAATTATAGAGTAATATAGATTAATAGCCAGACAGCTGTGCTCCTGTCCCTCTCCAGTTCCATGATCTTCTGTGTTGGTGTTCAGCTCCACAGGTTCCATGCGTAGACAGCTAGGAATAAAAATGTACAGGATTAAAAATATTTTTCTACTACTAAGAATGCATCAAAGCAGGGCAACAACTGATGGAGATGATACAGCTAGTGATTGACACGCTTTCTTTAGCTTTTCTTTTTTTTTCTTTTTTTCTTTAGCTTTTCTTCAAATGTAGCTTTCTTCAAAATGTAGGTTTTTTTCTTTTAGCTTTTCTTTCTTTAGGTAACAGAAAAAGGGGAAAACTGATTTTCTCTCCCCTGAGGTGCTGAACACTCACTTTTTTGGGGGGGCAAAGAGGATAATCTCTCCATAAAGTTAGCAGCTGATATTAAAATATTAAGTCTATATTCATTGGCAGCAGCACCTATATGGACTTCTATCCCTGTACTTAAGTAGCGGCTGGGTCGAAGTGGTATTGCCAAAAGACCATGTTAAGGGCTGCAGGGCCAGTGTACTTTGCAGAGCACTAGGATTTTTCCTGACTCTTACTTGCACTTGGCGAGGGCCTCTGGTGAGCACTAGTACTGCTGCTCCTCATATTGAGTGAGGAAATTGAAATGTACTTGGATTAGAAACAGATGACTGGAATTTAGAGATGAGTTAATACTGCTCTAAGCAAAGGGCAAGAGTGACAGAATTAGTCTGGCTTGTGACTTGTTTGCTTATGGTACATATTAGAGCCCTTTTTTATACCTTTAAAAAGTAACAAAAGAAAAATAGATACAAGCATAACTCTTGGATTTTAGCTGTACAGTTTACTCTTGGATCTAAAAAATCCCAAAGCAAAATGCCAGAGCCTGATTTTCTGCTGGTCCAGGTCTTGCACTGTGGGTCCAGGTATGATTTCACTGGAACTAGTAAGATGGCCACCATGAAATTCCTTCCTCTACTGAATTTGGCTAGCCTCCTTCCTTTAAAAATGAGAAATTTAAATACATAATAGAATCTGTCTGAATTTTGTAAAAGGTTGAATTACTATTTGAGCTATATAGCTTGGATTTGATGATGGACTTCTTTGTTTCTGCAGTGACCTCTTAGCTTTATTACCAGCAACCTTAAGGAATACTAAAATGAAAAACTTCTGAGGAGGAAAGTGTTCCCTGGTGCCTTTTGGATGCTTTGACCAGCAATGGCTGTGCTCCAGGTCCATGACGATGCCAACATCCACTGCACTGGTGCATTGGTACATGTAACTCTGCTGAAGGACTCAGAGCGCCTTGGTTTTCAGGTGTATAGGAACTGAAAACATAAAAGTGAAACAAATCCAGTAACAGATTAATTCAAATGCTAAAGACAAACAAGGCTTTTTGTGTGTAATGTTCCTTCTCACCTTGTCTTTCAGAGTCCTTAGCTATTAGCTAAGACTCACTGTTTTAATTAGCATCAGTATGAATGGGTGTATTAAGGCCTCTGATCAAATACACGTCTGCAGATAATTAGTTCCTATTACAGCTGCAGGAGTTGAAGAACAATTTGTGCCAAAGTATATCAGAAGGATAGAACAGTTCTATTGTTACAAACAGTAAAATATTCAGCATGATCATTCTCCTTGTTTCAGAAAAGCATAGGGGAATGGGGCTATGGAAGCACAGACCCTCACTTTAGTGCCACAGGCTCATCTTATCTAACCAAGATCAGTTTAACTTTATGGAGAGAGTTCTGACCTCAGAAGTGACTATGATGGAAGAGATGCAGGTTACCATTTCTTGTATGTTGTTTATTTTAAGGCATAGATACTGTAGCTAAGAAAATGGACCTGAAGCAGCCAAGTAATTGTGTGCTGTAAAATATGAGATTATCAGAGGATTTTGGCAAAACCTGGGTGGAAACTTGAGATTGTATTTTCAAGAGTAGCACATTATTTGTTGTCCAGTGATCTTCATGGAGGACCTTCCTCTGGAGCTCCTAGATGTTATTGTGATATGGATAATTGAACCATGTAATGAAAACATTCATTTGAAGTATTTGTTTCTTCAGAAATGCTGTTTTGCTGAATTTGTGATATTTCATAGGGGCATAAAAGTTGTAGTAATTTGTGGTTGTTTTTGGTTTTGTTTTGTGTTGTTTTTTTTTTAATTGGGGAAAACTTACTTTCATCCTTAGAAATGTCTTAGTTTATCTTTGAAATGCTAGAGAATGTTTTTAATGCCTTACTGTTTTACAATTCAATACACACATTTAGTACTGTGATATGTTTTTATGGCTCTAAATTAACTTTATTAAAATATTTCTGTAAAGATGAAAAACATTAGCCTATCACTTGGAATATCATTTGTTTCTCCCCTTCAAAAACCAGTTCTGATTTCTGTCTATCTTTCTATACAGCAAAAGAGTGTAGAACATCCACTCTGCTGCTTCAGATGTTTCTCTGACTTGAGGGTGTGTGTCTATATGGGTAAAGAAGAATAGATGCTTTTCCCATTAAAAGTATGGGGTGTTTTTGGTGATTCATGGTAAATCAGCTTTATGGGCTACTAGACAATGTGACTGCAGCTACTCAGAAACATCTGAACTACCTGCACATCTCTGAAGAGTAATGGGGGGAGGGGTTAGTACTTCAGCTTCTCTGAGAAGGTGAGGAAAAAGTCTGACAGAGAGAGCGGTGAGGAAGTAAAGACCCAGAAGCTCCCCCCTGTACAGTTTGGCTTTCTGGCTATCCCTGAGCTCAGTGACAGAATATCTTCATTTGAATACCTGGAAGTCAAACAGCCACGCTTTAAAAAAGATCTTGCTCCACTGCCAAGGCTTTCAGCAGTATCAGAGCTCTTAGATTGGCTTTAAGAAATGCCTTTAATATGAATCCAGGAGGGATTTCTACAGTGTCCCCACCTGCACAACATCAACAAATGCAGTGAGTCTTTAAAAACGTTTCTGCTTGTGCAGAAGGGGACGGATGTGACAAGTTAAAGCTTGCTGCTGCTAATGCAGAGTGCACAGTCTTAATGTTAACCCACCTAGAGAAAGGCATTTGTCTGGGTGTATTGCAGCAGTGCTTGGTGGGATTGCTTTTCCCTCTGCCTTTCTGCTTGTTTTCTACCCCACTCAGTCTCAGAGGCTGCTAGGTTACCCTGACCCTGGAACAGCTTGGATTTCTCCCTGTTGGTAAAGGAGGGTTACCACAACTGGCGTGCCAGGCAGCTGGTGTGGCCTGACACAGCTGAACTTGCACTGCCCTCTGTTAAGGAAATGCTTGAGGCATTGTCAGCTTTAGGACAGATTTAAGTGTCTGTTGCGCTAATTATGTTGTGCAAAGGAGCCTTAAAAATGCTGAAGAGCTGATTGTCTGGTTATTATGATTATCCAAAGTAATTACTAATGTTTGACACACAGAAACTGCCAGTTTTTGAACTGCTATTTTATTACTGTAGAATTAGAGTAAGAAATTACTTTGTCTGCATAATATTCTCTAAAATTGAATGCACAATTAACAAAAAAATCAAATTTTCCAGTTTGATGCAATGAAGCATCTGCAAAAATACTCTAGAGGACATGATGGTAACCACAATCTGCAGCTGTTGTGTTACTGAGAGCTGATCTCAGATCTGTGGTAAATTCTGATTTCAATTTTGTACCTCATGTAGGGATTAAACTTTTGTTTATAAAGTCTCATTCCAAAATGTTGCATCTGCTCTACAAATACAGGATAAATTTGAGAGGCTAGAAATAAACTAGTTACAAATTAGGTAATTTACAAGACAATTTTTAATTGGAAAGTTTATCACTGCACTACTCTCTTTTGCACACGAGATCTCCAAAACAGAATAGCAGTTAAAAATCTTGTTTTACTGTGGTTGAGATTAATTTAAAACTTGAAGACAGGCTACATTTGAAGAGTCATTTTTAGAAGCAAAGATGACTCGTTACCATTATTTATCAGACTGGAACGTGGCAGCAGGGTGCTTTCCACCTGAGAAATTACCCCCTTTAGAGTTTCATGAGATTTTTTGTAATGATGGAGTTCAGACTTAAGGATCCTGGAACAAAGCTTTAATTCAAGTTTGTACAATTAGGAGTCTTGTAGCATTACTAATGATGATTACAGTGTTACAGTTTATCATGGAAGGGCACCCAGTGATCATTTGGCTCCTTTTGAGAATCTCAATCCTCATGCATAGCTTTCCACTAGGAAACATCTGTTTGTGAGTGGTCTGACTTTGAACCTCAACTTCCTATTGCATCCAATGCAAAAATGTCTCCTGCTGGTGCTCATTAAATAAGAAAAAAAAAATTTGCTTGGTTAATAATGCCATGCTTTGGGGATTTCTCTTGTCATTTATGGGGTCATGAAAGAAAAACTTCCCCATGATAAGTTATAATTTGATGTGTGTTTTCTGGGTTCCCTGGTCTTTCTCTGAAGTACAGGAGACTAACCACAGTAAAAGAAGGGATTTAGGCAGGGTACATTCTTTGAGCAGCATTACAGTTTCAGGGATCTGGTTCATGTTTTCTTGTAGACATGTTGGGTCTATGACTGGCAGCTTTTCGGTCAGATCCCTTTTGATTGTAAGGGTCTGCTGGATATTTTTTTTTCTTTTCTATGCAGATGCACTTTACTATTAAATCTTTGATAAGACAGAAGGCTACTCCAATTCAGACCAAGATTAATTTAGTGTCTCTACAATTCAAATTTGAAAACTTAACTCATAGCTTCTAAACTGATGTTATAAACCAATAAAACAATTTGTTACAATACTTGTATACCAGAACCCCCTAAATCTGATGGTTTCTTATTCTTTCTGCAGACATGTCACAAAAACCTCCTTGTCACTTCTTATCTGGCTGGCATTTAAATGCAATGTCACTTCAAGCCTCCAAGCCTTTCCCTTTATATGTGCTGAGAAGTCCAAGAGTTGCGTGTAAAATGGTGATTAAAATCTTTCATTACACTTGAAGAAAGATTTTTCCTAAAATAAATAACATGATTTTATGGAACTTTCAGCTACAACATGATAGACTATCTGAGATTGGATCCTATAGATAAGGAAACAAAACTCTACCACAAAGGTGGTACTATGTCACAGTTTAGAGGAACTGACAAAGTGAAAAGCTGGACTTAATTTTTTTTGAGTCTTTGTGTACTTTTGTTCTATAGATATGTGTTAGAGAGAACTCATTACTGCCTTATTTGTATGGGGATATTTGAACAGGATTTTGAAAGATGTAAGAGAAATTAGTGCATTGAAGTACAATTAAATTTGTAGCACTTACCCTGGTGCATAAAATTTGAAGATTAGAAGTAAAAATGGATTATTTGAACCCTGTGCTTGGAAGCGGTGTCCTCAGTGTTTTCTGTTTAATACAAGCAGTAAAGAACAGTTGCTGCTCCAATAAATCAGACCTCTATCAAGAATTGGGAAGGTGAATATATTAGAAGAATGCAGGTCAAGAAAACAACAAAAGAAATTGTTTGCCTTTTACTTAGAACACAATAGTGTGAGGAATGGAATGGAGTAAAGGGGGGATGGACCAAAAGAAATCCAGAAATGAAAGACCCTGAATTAGAGTGCAAAGCCTTTATATTATCCAGTGTAGATGGACTGCAGAAAAATAAACCCTTTCTTTTATTTCTTTCCTGAGTGCTTGATTCAGTGCCTTTTTGTTTTTGTTTGTTTCTGTGCTGTCTTCACACCTCAGGGTATCTGAGCTCCTGCTACCTGCAAATGGAAGTAGCTGATAAGGGCTGTATGAGAATGTGCACGTAGCAAGCAGCTGGGCCAAATCCCTTTGGTCTATTGTATTCATTCAAAGCTCAGAGTATCAGAATTTCCCTCTGCATGTCATTGTTACTGGATTTTCCAATTTATCTTTTTTTTTTTGGATGGAGAAGGAGGGCAGAGAAGAGGGCATAAAACAGATTCAGTTACTCATACTGCCACTCTGTTCCCTGGGCATATTTAACCTGGATGTCACTTCAGTTATCTGGAATGAGCAGCAATCAGGTTTGCTGCACTGACTACAGTTGTTAATATCAAGTTTCTTAACACTTTGCCGGTGATCTTCAGAGTTTATTCACAAACCTACTAATACTTGTACAACAATAAATGCTCTCCAAATTCTATATAGTATCACCTTAGGAAGGCAGAAAGAATGAAAATCGCTATCTAATTCTGGAGTCAGTAATAGTATTTTTAAATTAATTCTTTATAAGATCTATGATCAGTCTTTGAATACAGTTTTGTTACAGCTCCTTCTAGATTTTTAGTGGCTGCTCATGTCTTTGCCACAATATACCCCATGCAGGTCTATAATCTGCAGGGGATTGTATAAAGTGTATATCAAAAGAGAGATTAACCCTCTAGTTTTAGTGTCTAGGAACTTCTCTGTCACTACTTACATGAGAAATGGGACTATCCTTTGTTTTCTAGGCATAATAAATAAAAGAATGAGTGACTAATGAAATGTCTTTTTTTTTTTTTTCTGGAGATGTGGAGAATCTGCAAGATTGATTCAAAATTAATCTTTGATGTAGTAGGAGGCTAATATTTGTAGCACTGACTCACATTCTTTTTGAAGTCTGTGAAACACTTGCTGTGATTTGAAAACCATCATTAACATTTCATGTCCCCTGAGTAAGAATTTGGTTGTGCTATCAGTATAATGTTTTTACTGCTGTAGTATCTTATGAACTGCTATTGATGCTTGCAGTCAGTCAGTTTGGAGTATGATAAATCTGTATGATAAATCTGAAAATGGTAGATTTTGAATTTCCCTGGAGAGTTTTCATTTATCTCTAAATAAAAGTTTCTTTTAAAAGCCACTAGGGTCACCTCTCTGGCATCCAGATTGGTGAGTAATCTCTACAATTGTTATAGAGGAAGAATGACTGTAATAGAGGAGGTATGAGATATAGCAAACTGAGCAATGGTGGACACGAGAGTTACTGGTCCACATATGTTTGAATTGATTCTCAGTTATGTGGCATAGTAGGGTTGTAAGTTTTTTCCCCCAAGATAACAATCTTAGACATATGTACATTTTTTCTTGTAGTGCAGCTCTCTGCTTTGCTTTGTGCTCAAGACTGTGCCACACCAGTTTTCGAGACCTTATGGTGAAACAGGAAAGACAAAGATTGTCTTTCATTCTAGTTGAATGTATTAGTCCCAAATGGCTGAACTTTGTCTCAGCTGTAGAGGATCAAATCCTGGAGCTGCCCTCACTAAAGGAATAAAAGTAATCTGAAGTCATTGAGCTGAATCCTGAATTTTGTGAAACACAACTTTTGGTTTGTAGGACTATGCTGGAATCAAAAAGACTCTTGGCATGATATAAGGCTGAATAACAGCTTTGAGATTTGGCCCAACGGAATTTCCTGTTTAAAGAATGCTGGGCTCGGCCATGAACTTCGTATATGCACACAACACCAGATGCATGTACTCTCTTTCACAAAGCTGAGGGAATGGAAGGCTCTCCTGGATTTTAGAAGGATCTGCAGAAGCTCTGACAGCTGATAGATACTAATATTGTGTCTGTAGCTCATGAGTTGCCATAATAACATACATTACTGCATAGCGATAAAGTATGATCTGTAGCTTTACTTAGGATAGCTGGAGTTTAAATATAGTACAAAACACTTTTATTCTTTTTTTTTATTTTCCACATACATAATTTTGAGTATATGGAGCAGCAAAGTGGGTTTTAAAATGGAAATTCAGAAATAGCTGTAAAAGATTTATGTGGTTCTTTGAAATAAAGTAAAAGAGTACCTGATTGCAGAATAATTTTTACCCCCATAAAACTGTTTAATCCTGAGGTGTTGCAGAAGCTGCTTCAGGATCATCACCTGAGTATCTATTCTTAAAACCAAGCTTTGATCTGATTACAAATGATGCTGCAGATATTTGAAAGCACATCTGATATAGCTCTGAGTCTAATAAACATTTAAAAATGCAAAGCCACCTAGGAGCAACTTTCACCCAACTGGATGCTTTAGCCCCTGGGACTGGAAAAGCTAATGGCCAAATGCTCAGCATAGATGGATTTGGACAAGACTTCAAGTATTGCTCTTTTGTGTAGAATCTTATATTTCTACTCAATTTGGAGGTATCAGATGTATATAATTCACTTAAAAGATATGGCAAATGCCTAGTATATTCTAGGATAGGGCTACCATTTCTGTTGAAATATTTCCTTACTGAAAGAAGGGTGAGGCATTGGAACAGGCTGCCCAGGGGGGTGGGTGGTGGAGTCACCATACCTGGAGGCATTAAAAAAGCAGGTAGACATGGTGCTTTGGAAGATGGTTTAGTGGTCACGGGGCTGTAGAGGTGATGGTTGCACTTGATGATCTTGAAGGTCTTTTCCAACCTTAATGATTCTATGATTCCAGGCAGATTGGCAGGAGTTTTCAGGGTTGAGCTGAGCAGCCTTTCTGTAGCTGGGTCTAGTTCACCTTTCTAGCTTTTTTATTCCCAACCAGCTTTGTGTCTGTCTCATAATTATTTCCCTAATCTGTTAATGAGAATGTTGATGGTTACATGTAAGATACCACAAAAAGCCAGTGATTGTGTGTGTACACATAAGGTACATGTGTAACCTATCTTCTTACAGATTTATTTCCTTACACAGTCAACAGGAGAAATTAGATTAATTTTACTTTGTTTCTTCTTGACAAATCTGTACCAATGTTTCTTAACCAATTGTACTCTCCAGGCTTCTGGTGCATGCTGGTGTTTTGTGCAAATTCTGAGCACTCCACAGCTAGTCTCCTGTCTGAATAAATGAAAATAAAACATTTGGAAAAGATCTGATGTGTATGATTACATTACTTTGAGGGTTCCTGGTGGCCTTTTCAGTTCAAAACTTGGGAAATGACTGCTGTAGATCTGCTTACAAATTGCTTCATCACCTATATGACACAGATACTTACAGGCTGAAGTTCCTGATGTCCTTCAGTGATGCTACTTTTCGACTTCCTGTGTCTCTTCCCACCTTTTCTTACATTTGGACTTTGCAATCTGTGTTATCTTTTGAGTTTTTGGAGGCATTTGAAATTGCTAAAGCTTTCTAAAAGAAAACTTTGTCATTCCCTGCTGGCTGTAATTAATCTTGTTTAAATATTTTTAAGGTGCTCTGGCTAATATTCCTTCTCCCCTTAAGTGTCTAAACAGGTTTAAGCATGTTTTCACTCTTAACCCTTTGTAATAGGAGGGAGGAAAGCTCCATTTCTGTTAGGCTGTGGCAGTGGTGGGATGAGCAATAGTTTGTGATAAAAAGCAGGTGTAGTTTTCTGCTGACTGGAAGTGTTTCCAAGCCGTCAATCCTCTTTACAGATTATGATCTTGCTTAGCAACACCTCCTTTTCAGCATTTCCCCTTAGCTAACTTCAGTGGCTTCTTGTCTCACTTCTTGTCTGAATTGCCATCTTTGACACTAATTTCTTATGCTGTGCTCTGCAAAGAATCTTGGGTCTTGACTGAGAATTTTGGATTTCACTAGACGCCAATTGATTTTTAAGCACGGGGCTGAGGATGAGGTAATTTCCTGACAATTCAGACAGCCTTGAAAAAGATAGCACCATTGGACTAAAAGTTGTTTCCACTATGCTTGTGCTTGAACTGGCAAAACCTTGTGACTACTCAAAAATAAAAATAAAAAAAAAATAATAAAAAAATCACTCTTACCCAACTGCAGAGTGATAAAGTGCTCTATTTATTTAACAAATAATCTCTTTGGGCTAAACTGAGTTTACTTTTCCTGAGAGTATCTCCTCCCAGTGTTTTAGTGAGGCCTTTTCTATGCTTACAAACTTTGCCAACACTGGCTGGGAGTTTTAGAAAACAAACAAAGAAAAACAACAAAAAATCCAGAGACTATGCTGGGTAAACTTAAATTAAGAGGTGGTCACTGAAAATCCTTTTGCCACTACTGCTTATTTTGTTCAAGCGGTGATACATGTACAGAAAGGGACCATTTAGTAGATGTCGGCTTTACTTCCACTTAAAGAATTTGAGAAGGGACAGGTAGGAGCTCTGCTTACGTTTTCTGTGTGTGATATATGGATTATCCATGGCTTCCAAATGAGTCTGCTAGCTCATTTGAGAAGGGCCTCTTCCTTCCCCCTGGGGGTGCACATTCAGGGTTTGATTATGGATAACAAAATGACAGCACTGCACTGGATGTAACGCACCGCAGAGCACACTCGTACATTCCACAAGCAAAACCAGCTGAAAGCAGGAGCACAGTAAAAGAGAAAATGGGCAAAAGTCAGTTCCCTGACTTTATTGTGCCTTCGAATGATTTTTGTAGGTGGATAGTAATATTTGCACCAGGATTTCTTCTTCCTGTACTTGTCATCAAAGACACAGGGATGTACTGAAAGCATAAGAAGAGAAAGACTTGTAAAACTGTGTCCATTTCCTCAATCCTGATGAAATGTGAGAATAACAGAAAAAAATAAATAATAAAGAATTAAAGGGAATGAGGAACCAATATAAAATTGCAGAGAACATAAATGACATGGAAAGATAATCAATATTAGAGATGGGTAGAATGAAAGGCTTAGAAGATCCATATTGGTATCTTATAAGTTCTTTACAGTGAATGAAGGAATTCACTGAGCAGTGCACTCTCCTCCAGTAGTATTATCATCCTCTTTTGTTTTCTCCCTCTTTTCCTCTTAGGCAAAAAGCAATGCAATAGAGTTTTCTGGCAAAATCTTCAGTATGACTGAACAAAATATTTGCTTTTGTTCTTTTTTCCTGCCCAGATCTTAGCGACATGAGACCTCTCTGCTGTGCATGTCGGACATGGGTAGCTGAGTCATACTGAATGAAAGGGAAGTACAGTTGACCTGCCATTGTTAAAGTGCCCTCATCACAGCTGTTTTTGTCACCCATGTGAGATATTTTCTTTGCATTACTATTCCTGGCTATGTCTGCCCACATAATTGTGTTGAAAACTGGTCCCCTTCTCAACATTCACAGTATAGTAAACTGCAAGTAGACTAAAAGCTTTGACACAAATCCTAGGAAGTGCTAAGTGTCAGACTCCTGCTTATATAAATTTCAGTGGCTATCAGAAGCCCTGCTGTGGACTGGAGAAGCAGTATTCGTGAATGCCGAATTGGCATTATCCTACAGCTGAATAATAAGGAGAGGCTGAGGACAGTGATAAGTGGGTTCTGACTCTTTCCTGCACCCTTGCAGAGTCCCAGGTGCTAGGTACCAATGAGTGTCACAGTAGGATCCAAATAAGAAGGGAATAAACTTCAGAGGTAGAAAGTGTTGCCCACATTTATCCCAAGTCCCACACTAAGTTCCTCTTGTCATTAATTATGGAGAGATATCCATGCTTATAGGTGTCTGTCCCAAAGAAATTATTGCTAATGGTAAAGAGCATCCACTAGGATGGACTATCTAGATGGGCTGTATGTACAGCATTTGAAGAAATAAATACTTGCTTGCTTATGTGATGCCAGTATGTGTAATTTATATATAGCTGGCTGGGAGAACTTGAGGAAGACCACAGGTAAGTAATACCCAAATGTTATTTTTATTTGTGTGCAGTTCACCACGTAGCAGTGCCTGTAAAATATCAGGTGAACAGGAAAACTGCTCCCTTGAAAGAAAAGAGTATGGTAGAGAAAGATGAGTCATTTTATAGTTAGACAATGCTATTTAGTTCATGTTTCCTCCCACTAACAAGTGGAGCCTTAGCTCAAAATTCAAGAAGTGCTGTGAGAGTTTAAGACTAGATGTTACATAAGAACTACTAGAACAGCATTTTCAAGATAGCAATCTTATCTTTTGGGGTGCCACTTTGCAGGTGCTTTGTAATGAATATAAGCTGTTCACTCAATTTTTAAAACCTTTTTTCTGTTTGTGCTTTGTAAACCATTTAATTCCCTCCCACCGGCCTTTTCTCAAGACTTTATGGGTGCAATGATAAAATTAGCTGCTGAATCTTTGGAAGGGAGCTCCAGGAAACAAATAATATGCTTTCAGGATAGACTTTCAAAACACTTCCCCAGAAGATCAGATTTATTCTGTATTGGATATTCAAAAGGGAAATAATAAATTATGTTGCTGTGTCCTTTGGCTAAGGAACAAACCAATTTGAATTGAATGCATTATGCTGGAAAAGGGAATGCAGTATTTCTTTGGGGTGGGCGCTGTGGCCGAAGTCATTCCCTTTGTTCTAGATTCTGGAGGGAGTGTCCGGAGAGATGGTTTCATGTAGCTCTATAATGAGTGACATTTGGAAGAAATTCCTTCAGGAATGCTAAAAATATCTTGCTCTATTTAGCCTTTTCCCCTGTTCAAAACAGTTTAGATGGCTTGACAAGGAAGAATTTTGAAAAAAAAATATTAAAATTAAAATAATAAATATTGGACTGTGTATATCCTTGTGTCAATGTTAGGGATATTTTTACCAAGTAAATTCCTAGACCTCCAGCTTTAATGACATCTTCAGCACTGTATTTAGCCCTGTAGCCTTAATTCTTTCTTCAAGTAGGCATACTAAGGACAAGATTTATTCCCGTCTTATGTTTTTCCATGCATTAGTAACATCCACACTCATTTGCAATATATTTTCCTTCTGTATAACATGACAGTGTGTGGATATACTGAATCACTGCATTGTTATCAGGAAGGAGTAGGGGCTCAAGGCAATTTACTTCTGTTCTTATGTCTTTCAACACAAATAGGTGCTGTAACTACAGGTTCTGATCAGATTCAGAGATCATATGGGAAGAAAGTATTTATTCCTCCTTGAAATAATAGATGGTCTGTGAACACTGGCATACAGATCTCTGTGGAACCTCTTAGTGCCTTCACAAGGAGTCAGGCTGTAAGTGAACATTAGGTTCACTGGAAGGAACAGGTATAACAGTGTGTAGGGGGGGTTATGATGGCATAAGGGAGTTGGTAGCCTGATTTGAAGTAAAATTAGCCAAGGGGATTGTCTGAAAAAGTTGGAAGCCTGTATTTCCATCCTCTCTGGATGTAAGCTTATCTCTACTCTCTAGCTGTAATTAAAACCTCCAAATTGTTTGATATTTCCCATATTTCTATGTGTTCTTTGATTTATAAATATACAAACCAGTTCTATGAAAAGAATGCTCAGGACAATTTTGATGCAACTCAGTTTCTTCATTTTTATGCTGTGTCTGGAAGCAGATTCATTCATTTTGAAGGCAGAGAGGACTGCTGGGATCACCTTATCAGATCTCTTATGTAAGACTTCCTTGAATTATTTCTATTTGGAACAAAAGGAAGTTTTTAAAAAACAATAAAGGTAAAAATCTTCCAGTCTTGATTTTAAGTAGAAATTTCCTTTATTTAAAATAATTTTTAAAAAATGCTTTGAAATGTTGAGTTTTGAAGAGTCATTCAATCCCTAGGATTTTAAGGTGGTTCTGACTGTTCATCTTTTAAAATTGTAACCTTATTAACAAATGTGTTTCATGAGGAATAGGATTAGAAAAGAGAACCTCTATTTGTGATGGGTATGTAACCTTTCAACACCTTTTGCTCCTCCCTCTTCTCTGGGTACTCCTAGATACCTCAAGCGAGCGAAGGACTACTGTGCCATGGTAGTTCAGAAGGGTGTTAAGTGTTCACTGCCCTGATGTCAAATGTACTTGATGCTGATGGTTCCTGCCTGCTTTTCCTCAAGTGGAGAGCACTAAGTGAAATCTCTGAGCCCCACTTTTTTATTAAACCTGATGTTTATCCAGCCTCTAAACTTGAAATTGCCCAGCTGCTTCAAAGCTGACTGGGAAGGGGTACAGCCAGGAAGAGAACAGCCAGATTGGTGGTGATTGTGTCTAAGCCTCATTCCCTTCTATGTCTAACTGACACCTGGTAAAATCTTAAAAGCCGGAAGTGTGGAATATTTCATAGTTATAATTATGGCTTTCGTAGAGACCACAGATTGATGTTCCCTAGCTTTATATTTCATGGGAGGTGTAATCTTTGCAGCTGGCTCCAGTTTGTGGAGGATGTCAGCATGATTATCTTTTGGAAGTTTGAACTATGTATATTGGGCACTTCAAAATAATATTGTCCATGTCTTTTGCTGCCAATACAGCGTTATTTTCTTTCTGGGCTTTTTCATGGCAACTGGAGTATCCCATCTTCCAAATTTGTTTCCAAGAGTCAAATGTATTATATCATTTCACTTAGCAAATCTAACATAAATAGAGAATTCAGTAATGTATGGTCATGGTAGACATGAATTTCACAGACATTAAGATGTTTTATGGCTTTTGGATTTGCTGAGAACTATAATTGTAAGAGGCACCAGACATTAACGAGCATGGAAACTAAACTGCTGCTATGCTGCAGAAGGATAAATTGTTCCTTTAGGTCATGGGTGAAGTCATGAAGCAAGAAACTGAAAGGAGTCAACAGCACACTGCCCACTGGACTTTTGGACTGTGGCTATAATAATTTTCCATGTTACTAAACAGAACTTCTTTCTTTATTGTAGGCAGAACTGGCAATAATATGAAGAATTCATCCCATTACAGAAGGTAATCTATTAGAAGGAGTCTATTTGGGCAGTTATCAACATTAATTTCAATTCCTCTGCTGGAGATTTAAACTGGCATAGACAGTGATTACCGAGGTCATAAGAGTGAGCTGTTTCTCTTGTCCTAAGATGGCTGGCCAGTCTTTTGCACTGCATGTGTTCACACTATGTTTACAGTACTGTCTATTGTTGTCAGTGTTGATGACCTAGAGCACTCCTGCCCAAAGGAAACAGGCTCTAGGAATGTAAGCTATTTCATAAGTCTGCCTTTCTCACATAAAGAAATAAAAGTAATAATAGCCTTGGCTGGCTTACACAAGGGCCCATTAAAATAATCAAATAGAGTACATTGAACTCGTATGTTGGAAGCCCAAATATGAATGAAAACTTGATTAAAAAATAGTTGCTGTTATGTCCAAAATAGCAGAAGGCCGATAAATGTTTCTGTCATTGCCATTATGTGCAACAGCATATTTAAGGATATACCATTTAAATCCAGTGACAGGGAGACACCCACATTAACAGGAAAGAAGTACTGTTGTCCTCTTTCTGGCAGACTTTAAATTCAGTTGTGTGAGTTGCCCTGTGTCTTGAATGGAAACGTGATTATGCTGAGCATGTGTGAAGATGCCATTCTGGATTGGCTCCTATGTTCATGCAGGTAAGCATGTTATATGATTGATAAGATACGTGGAACGATTATGTTCTGAAGCATATATGGCATACTCACTGATTTCACTTTGCAGAGATCCAACATGCATTTTCCGAAGGAGGAACTGTTTGTGCTTTGTGAATTTGGGATTCCAACTTCCTTTTAAAATTGAATTGAAGTAATGTATGAAGTTGATATTTTGGTTTAAGATCAGATTAGTTAGAATCACTATAACTGTAAACGGAATTACCTTTTTTGGATCTAGGGCTAACATCCCTAATGCTTCACCGTGGCCCACCAGTTGCAACTTGCATTGTGCATAGTTCTTCATTGGCACATAAAAAGAAACTGATTTCACTTGCAGCTGTGCTCTTGTGAGTCTTAGGTCAGTAATTGCCAGCATGTAGATGATGACGAGCAATGCAAGATGCTTCCATTTTTAGCTTGCTTGGCTCTTTACAAAATTAATACCTTTGTACAGCTTAAGCACTTCTGGATTTCTCTTTGAAATCTATAAATGAGCTAGATGACTATAAATTCAGACTCAGAAGTTTAGGGTTGACTTTCAGGTTGATATTAAAATACTTGTGCAATTTAGGATTATTTTTTAATTATTTTTTTTCTTTCCAGCATTAACCGTAACGTTGCCTCTTCCCTGTGCTTGCACAGGCCTTCGTGTGGTTTGGTTTTCAGATCCTGTTTGCCACACACAGGCGAGATGTGCACAGTTTGCACTGTAAGCAATATGAAGGTGTGAATGAGTGGCCTTGAACAGAGATGCCTTAAGATGACTCGTGCAGTATTGTTGCCGAAAGTGCAACCACAAGCTCAAGTTTCTGCTGCTTCTGGTTACAAGTCCAATTCAGAGGCTTTTGTTTCTCCTTGGGTGGTGGCTATGGGAGGCGAGGCTGGAAATAGCTAAAGGTTTATATAACTTAAAATACTTTATACCATGAATTTACTGAAGTTATGACCCTAGTTTACATTATACCCTCACAAGGAAGTCAGGGAAACAGAAAATGAGATTCTTCCAGACAGTGATAAACTAATTGGAAGGAGGATGTTATCAATGATCCTTTCTCATAATAGTGTACCCCTAAGAGGGACTCTGTGGAGGTCCCTCTGGAGGTTGGTTTTGTTGAATATTTACAAAATCTGGATAATACATGTTATGTTTGTAGATAACACCCAAAGTAAACCTGCTGAGGAATAACTAAAATTTGAAGTGAAACTGACAAAACAGTCTGAAAAAATGAGGTGGGCAGTAGTACAGATGCAGGACAGAGAATACTATGCGTAGCTGATCAGTAGAAAAGAGCCTTGTGCTGTCTTGGCTAAGCAGCTGAACAGGAACCAACAGTGTTGTGTTGTTAATGCAAGGAGGAAAAAAAGCAGGTGATGCAGAAGGGTGTAAGAAGACACAGCTTTGCAAGCTACATAAAATGAGCATTCTGATCTCTCATTACCTGCCTGTGTTTACATTTTGGATACAGGTGTAGATCAACTGGGGGGAAGAATTAAAACAGAGGTTTGAGGGATTAAAAAAAGATCCACATGGAAAGACTGAAACCATGCTTTCTTAACCTACATGAGAGAAGAAAGAGAAAGGAAATCATAGTTTTGAAGTATGTACCAAGCAGCTGCAAAAAGGAAGTGTTCAATCTGATAACCATGTCCCTAGTAATTAAAAGTGGAAGTTAATAGGCATAAATTAGCAAAAGAAAGGCTCACATCAGTTTTTCTACTGGTAAAGACAGATGGTAAAGCACTGGTAAAAATTTATTGAGAAGTCTGTAAAGGACCTCCAGTGATAGAATTCCCAATAGGTCAGATAACCCTCAGGCAGGAAAGATACAGAGTTCGTATTTTCTTGAAGCAGTGGAATAACCTGAATGACCTTTAAAAGACACTTGCAGGCTAAATTTTCTGTTCTTCTATAATCAGTTGCCCATGCTTTTTGAGTAACAGTGTTATGGCATAACTAAACTCTAGAAAAAATACTGTTTCCTGTGCATTTCAGTCCAGACATAAGCTACCCCTTTGCTCAACTTCCAGCTGATCCCCCCCCCTCCTCCTTTCATGGCTAAATAGATAAAAAAAATCTGTTTGCTACATTTCAAATTGCTTATAGAAATGTCATTTGGCTTTAGGAGTTGACCTGGGAAGAAAGATCTGGATCCACAACTTCTTTACTTTGTCATTTATGTGTTGCCTATTTATAAAGCTAAGACATAAGCCCCTTTGCTCAACTTCCAGCTGATCCCCCCCCCTCCTCCTTTCATGGCTAAATAGATAAAAAAATCTGTTTGCTACATTTCAAATTGCTTATAGAAATGTCATTTGGCTTTAGGAGTTGACCTGGGAAGAAAGATCTGGATCCACAACTTCTTTACTTTGTCATTTATGTGTTGCCTATTTATAAAGCTAATAACATGTCAGGGCAATTGTAATCTTGTTTACATTTGGATTAGAGAGTGTTAAATAGACTGAGAATTGTAACAAATATTTAATTCTTGAACTGGGCCAAACAGATTTAATTTGAAGGATTGTCTGACCAGTGCGGTTGCATTGCATATTCATGACACCTTTGCTAAGTGCATATTTGTGGCATCCATCTGGGATAACCTCTGTATGGAAGCCTGATGCTGAGCTGAGTAAAACATGGGATGCAATCTGACATGCAGTATTTACTATTGAACCTGGAACTTAATGGATGTCAAGGCTGGTGTTCCCTGCAATATTTTTGCCAGAAAAATGTGGAGGGATGATGGAATGGTTAGACATGGAAGAAAATGTTGCATATGTGTTGGATCAATCTTAAACCATCTTAAAATGAAGAGGTGTATAACATCAAGATGGAAAGAACTCGAAAATGTCATGTATACATTCATATGTACTCCAAGTAAAGCATCTGAATCTTTCACAAACCAAGAAATGTCTCTTGAGGTTCTGCCATATTCCCTCCATTTTGCACCTGTGTAGAACAAAGTTGCCTTATGACAGCGTTTGCAACAAATTTCTATCACTTGTTTCAGCAAAGCTTTGTATTCAGGGCAAAGGTAGATTTACTGTACCAAACTGAGTGTGTTTCCCTGTGGTATTCCAACTCATGAAGGTATCAAGTGCTGGAGGGAAAAGGGCTTGTACTGAAAGCTGGTGCCTGTGGTGGTGTATGTGCTGTTAAGAGATCTTTGCTGGAATACAGTCACTCCTTCAAGGACTCTCCCGTATTGTTTCTAGAGACACTGACCGTCTCAACTCTTAATCTCTTAAAAATCTGCAGATTTATAGGAGGAGTAAAGGCTGTTTTACTCTTTTCAGATACTCTGTGTCTCTTCTCTCCTATGTCTAACATCCTTACATTTAGAGGAAAGACAAAACTGTGTAAGCTAATGAGAGAATAGTTCACACCTCATCATTTGTATTCTAGGTTTGCAAGCTGTGTGCCATTGGATCGCCTTAGCCTTACGCTGGAAACCACACAGTCTTTTTCAGAATACAAACAGATTTCTGCAAACCTTATGTTTGTTTATCTTGTGGCTGCCTAATAATTGTAGATTATTTTCTAAGGCCATGCCAACACTTAGCTAATTTAATTAGTTTTAACGAGCAAACAAATCCATTTTTTTAGAGCTGGCAGAACAGGACTACGTAGGAAATTGTGCAGATGCTGTTGAAATAGCAAAGCCGTCTGATATGCCTGGTGCAGGAGTCTGAAAATGTTATATGAGAAAGCTGCTATCACTAGACCTCAAAAGAAAAAGATAGTTACCATGCTGACTTTACAAGGCAAGTCTATTCTTGCAATGACAGCTGCAGGAAACCATGGTGAGGCTTTCTTCATCTCTTCAGATAGTCTCCTGACCCCTGAGTTGGAGGCTGTTTGCTCCTATCAGTTGCAAGTTGGGGAAAAGAAATTTCTGTAGTAGGAAACTGACTGTTTTAGAGTGCAGTGGTGGTGTAGGAAGTGCTACAAAACAGGCTTTGCACTCAATGCCATCTGAAGCCACATGCTGTCTCCTGCCTTGCACTGAGCAAAAGCACATGGTGTGTAAAACTGGTAGTGAGAAATGATACTTACAAGTAATCACAAAATAGCACTGCACCTTCCTCCCCATCAAAGCCATTAGAGCTGATGGCTTTCTCCTAGAGGACAGTGGTCAGACATGTTAAAGTACCAGACAGACCCCTACCCATCATTGGAAATTGTAAAGCTCAGTCAGGCCTTGTAATAAGGCACCTTTCTTTGACCTAATTATCGTAAGTTTTGCTATTGATCAAAAGTCGTGTGGAGAACTGTAAGAGACTCTTCGTCAAGGGTGCCCCATCTGCCTGACCCTGTGAGCAGCATATTTCTTTTATGATGAAAGAGACCCATGCCATCATCCAGGAACCAGGAGCACTTGAAAGGTGGGAGAAAAAAGGACCTAAATTTTCTGCAGAGAAGGCGCAGGGGTACTGGAACCCTATCATGGCTCAAGGAATGCTGGCTCTGAGTCTCCTAAAGCTGTGGATTGAGGTGGTACTGTGACTTGTGCATCAGGAAGGTGTGTCTCTGCATAGAGATCCTGCTTGAACTGTATGGAAACCACAGGCTATCACTATCTCTGACAAGATTTACCAAAGCTTCAGCAGGCAGCCTTTTCCACTGAACTCAGATCCATAGATCTCTACACCTTTTCTGTTCTTTCTATGCTTATTGCCTTAATCATGTCAGAAATCTTATTTTTTTGATTCATGCATGGGGATGAAATCTCTGTGGGTGAAACTTGGACACGTCTCTTCAAATAGAGCAGTATCTTTTGATGGTTTGTTTTAGATACTCCTGAAATGAGTGGAGGAACTAAAGACTGTTGAGCCTGAGTAAGAGTTTGAAAGTCTGTTCTTTAGAGGTTTGTTACCCAGTTTATTTTCATCTTGAGTCCTAGTGCAGTTGCCAAAAGGGCCTGAAGTTCAGGGGGAATTTCTCTGTGGTTCTTACCCTATTCTCATTCTATAATATCAGCCTATATTGCCTTTCTCTGAATGTTGCTTACTTGATGGACTGCATGTTTAGGCCTACCTGGACATCTTATATTTCATAATGAAACACAAGAAGAGAGGGGAATATAGCAATAATAAAACCAGCTGAGCAAGATTTTATATGGGCAGCACACATTTTCTACTTTAGAAATTTGTGGTGCTCTGAGCCCTTAGTAGATGTACCAGAAATTATTGCAGATTTGTGTACCCCACTGCGATATGGGGAAATAAACTGGGAACATATTTATAATTACATTAGTGCAGTAGTAAATTGCTGATATGTACATCTAATATTGAACTTGAAGAGAGAAAAACAGTTTTGTAACTTGTTCAGTAGGTACTTGATGCAAAACATTCTTGAAATCTAAATGGAGATCTGCAGATTTTGAGATGTACCTGACCATATTGCAAATAGCTTACACAAAATGTGGTTTTTAAAAGCTGTTATCAAGATGCAGATTAGAATTGGTGAGTCTTGTTTATTCTGTGTGTGGCTTTTCTGGCAAAACAAGGAATTAGACTTGTATCTAAAGCCTTGTGAATAAAGCATGGTTATGTTATTACGTTATAATTTTTATTATTTAAGTGTCTGTAGATGTCCATAGTCAGGAACAATTACTACCTATTTGGAAAAAAAACCCAAATTCCAAGTGATTGATACATTTTAAGCTCCAAGGGAGGGTCCTGGATGTTCAGTGGACAAAACGAGAAGGATCTCCTCGCATACACACTTACCCCTCTTCCCTTTGTCATCCTCCCACATCTTCCTTTCCCCCCAGAGATGGAAAGAATTTGGGATGTTTTCTGCAAAAAGGAAACATTTCCTTCAAGACCTTCTGAAACTTCTAGTTGATCGATGGGAAGACATATGAACGTTCATATGACACAATTCCTGCTACACTTGTTGTATTTGAGTAGGCCCACTGGTCTCTGTGCTGCATTTTTTGTTCAGTCCTTAACAGTAGTAGTACACTTGTAGTTTGTAGTAGTAATACTACACTTGTAGTTTGGAAAGCATTATAACTGCTGCAGGAGAATCAGAAGGGCAGAGGCACTATCTGAGGCTAAGAAATAGGCCAATGTAATTTGTTGCAAAGTCTTTTCAGAATACACGTGTAAGACTGAAGCATCTTTGACTGTGTGTCTGCAGTGGGGAGGGGTTGAACTGGTGCTTTTCAAGCTTTTTGTGTTTAGGTAATATCAAGAGTCATGAGTGGAAGTTGTGGCGGTGTGACACAGGACACAGCCAGTACTAAAGCTATCTCTGCTCTTACTGTGTTGGGCAGTACAGCTTCAGGGCACCAGTGTTACAACTTGCACCCCAGAATTCAGCAAGCTGGAAGAGCTCTGGGGCTGCACAGTTCACAGACTGTAGGTTCAAAGCACGGAAAAAGATATTTCAGTATATGTAAAGATAATTCAACACAATCTGTCATCTGCACTTTTCTGTTTATTAAAGGGAGAGTGTAAAAAATAAATCCTTTGCTTGCTGGGAATAATTATCTCCAAATTTGGAGAAGCATAATGAAAAGTTTGAGCAAGACCTTAGCTTTATTTAAACTTAATTTACTTTTCTCTGCACTGCTGGTGGTTTATCTAAAATGCTTCACCACTCACTGGATTCCTGTGGCTAAGAATAAAGTTGATAAAATTTAGATTTGTGATTTTATGTCTATAAGGATGTAAGCACATAAACAGATGCAAGCACCATTGAGACAAGATTCATGCAGCCAGTTCTGCAAATAGTCTACACAGAAGTTCCATTTCTCACTTTGCCATAGTTACCAGAGTAGTCTGTCAGACTTGTCAAGTTGCTGTTAACTGATGAACACTTTGTTGTGACATTCAGATTCATAGCTCTGATGCTTTCATTTTCAAATATTGCCCACAGCCAAACTAAAAACTAAGGAACAGCACAGCTGCTTATATTAAAATGTTTCACTGGAGTGGAAAGCCTACCTTTCCTATCCTGTCTTAAAAAGGTCCTGAAGTGTCATAATAATGACACTCAGCCACCTTCATGTTGCAAAATATATGCTATGCCATTGTGTGTGTTGCTAACACTACAGTATTAAAACCATTTTGGAAAATCTTTGTCTCTTTGATAATTACTTCTTTGTGAAGGAGTGGATTTACTGGGTTTCTGTCAGCTTCTTGCGTTACAGTTGGAGGAGGTGGTGTGTGCCTCTGCCATGTGGTATGATTGCAGCTACCTGGTTGCTACAGGCAAACATGGATTGTGTTTGCCTACAGGACTCAGTTAATGACAGGCGGTTGAATGATCCTGTCTTCTTTGGATACCAAGGACTCAGCCCCAATTCTTGCACTTTCTGCTGGGATTCTTGAGAATAGGGATTGCTGCTGGAACAGGTTATAAGGTTTTCCACAATACAGGCCCTTATCCTGTTAGTGTGGAGAGGACTTGCTTTGGTAAGACTTTTCTTGTACTCTTCCTTCAATTCAGTTCTTGAGTATGAGGTCACAGTCTGACCCTCTATGTTTTTTTTATGTACATGAGCAATGCAATACTGAAAATGTTTGTTTCAGTGGAGTTGCCTGTGTGATTCTTTACAAGCTCTAAAATTTTGGTTGCCCATTCTCCCAAACTGGATTTTTTATTTCAAAATGAGCTAAATTATTAGGGCCACAAATGTAGACTTGGATAATGCTGGAGAGACATTTTTAGCAAAAATAAATAAATTCAGC
>NW_009954543.1:3222490-3267899 GCF_000747805.2 Chaetura pelagica
GATCAAACCAACAAAAGGCTAAATTTAAATCTGCATTACTTTATTCAAATAGGTTTTGGAACATTTACCAGCAGCTTTGAAATGTTGCCAATAGGCTGTTAAAAATATTAACAAGCAAGGATTTCTCACTTAGAGTTCATATAAATATTAACAAAAAGAAACCTCTCAACTTTGCAGCTTTAGTCCCCCCACCGTGGCAGCAGCAAACCTACTATCTGCTTTCTGACCAATAACTGCATATCCCTCCTTATTCATTGCACTCTATGTCATTGATGAGCTCTTGCTGGCTGCAGTTTTTCTATTTTGAGAAAACAAAGAACCTTGAAGATAATTGTTTTATTAAATGTATGTAAAATTGTGGTAGGTCATCTCTGTGGTACACCACCCTTGACAGCCTCTCTTGACACTTCCCTCTGTGTTAAAAATAGGGTTACTTTGATATTATGGTAAGGAATGAGTGAGAGAATGAAGGTGAAGTCAGGGACATGCCTGCTTAATATGGTAGAAAAAAGATGTTCATTCTAGAGGCTTTGTGTTATGGAAATAGTAGTCAAGGCTGCAAGTTGACTTAGCTGTGTCATACAGGTGACTTATAGCCATTTCCAAAGTACCTTGAAGACATTCCTTAAGAAAAAAAAGCTGATGGATTTTGATAGGGTTTTTTTTTTTCTTACCTGTTTGTTGCCAAAAGAGTTGTGTCGATCTCTAGGAGACTGAGAGTGAATATTATGAAGACTGCACAAAGTGCATGGATTAAGCTTCCATATTTATTTTTTTGTGTGTGTCATACATCCTGTACTTCTGGAAACCAGCAGTTGCAATTACAATAATGCAGAATCGTCCTCTGTGTTTTCCTTCTTATCATTATTTATGTATATAAAGCACATATGATTCTGGTTGGCCAACAGTGCTTGTCATTTACTTGTTCCCTACGAAAGAGGGGGGAAAATGATGGCCGAGCTCCTGAAAAAAAGATTAATTAAAGCCTTTTAAAATGTCTGGTCAATGTGTGCCCATCTGGGGGGCAGAGTCTGTGTTTACTGAGTGAATCCCAAATCTCCAGGATTTGCTAGCTGAACTTGTTTGTTAAAATTTGGATGAACTCTCTGCGTCAGGGCTTTGACTCCCTTCGGATGCTTTGCTTTTGTCTCAGTCTTAGGACTCTCTTAACAGTCTGCTCATCCTGTCTGCTCTTGAACTTGCCTTGAGAAACTAGGTGGCATTGCCAAATGTCCATCATCTGAAGGAAGAGTTATCTATTTTTTATTGCCTCTATGACATGCTGTGACTGTAGAAAAAGAAAACTGAGCAGGGGTTTTGAGATACTTAGAAGTTTAAGGAAACATTCTTCAGATTTATTAAAACGATTTAGAAAAAAACAGTGTCTGCTGGCAGTGCCCCTTTTCTTGATTCCACAATGAACAAAATTATATTCCTGTAATTCAAAGTGTGATCTAAATGGTATGACACTACTTCATTCTGAGACTTCAATTTCAGAACCAGACTTTCTGTTCTATAGGTATTAACAATGTCACAATCAGTTCAGGTGGTATCCATGAGCCTCAGCTGACATCCTGCACAGAATAAAGAAGAGGAAAGAATCAGGGCAATTCCTCATACAAAGACAGAAACTTATCCTCTAGGTGCCAAGAGATGAGCTGCTCAGAGTCCATCTACCAGCTGTTGTAGGGGTGATACAATAGAGAAGTGAATTGGGACAGGTGGGGACATTGGCTTGGGTTTTAAGTGGAATTTAGGCATCATTTAAAGTTGCAAGGCCAAAGTGCCTCCAGGGTCTGTCTGGTTTTGGAGCTGATTTATACTTCTGAGTGCAAAGAACATGTCTATACCATGCAAAAATGGGTGGTGAAAACATGCCTGAGTTAGCAGAGATGGTGCTGGAAAATATGTAGCTGGATTAGTGTGGCGCTATAGTGGATCATGCAGGACCTGCTAAAATACTATATGGACACAGCTATGCTAGCTCTTGGCTGTAACTCTTTGTGGAGCTGGACTGTGTGAAGGTCCCACTTTGAGCTGGTTCTATCCCAGAAATTTTGAGCTGCTATTGCTCTGGTTTTCCAAAATGCTTCTGAAAAACGATTTTCCTGTGCCTACATGTTTTAGACCTTGCAACACTGTTAGAAGTAACATTTGTGCATTTTATAATATGGACCCAGTGATCTTTCCATTTGGGGAACTCAACTTTTTAACATGCTTTTAACTATGGGATCAAAATGAGTCAGAAAATATTTCTTAGCTGTGTAATTTGCTAAACAGTCCTTGTCACTGGGATTTTGTAGCGCTGTTTACTTTTAAATGTAATCTAGCTGGCAGAGGCTATTCTATTCCAGGAACGAATTGCTCTCAAAGGACAGGGACTGTTAATGTTTCCACCATTACCTTCATATGGTAGAGGATAGAAGCTATATTTTCACCATAAAATGGAGAATTTATTTTCATGGTTTTTTTTTTTTTCATCACATAAGAATATTGATCTTGAGATAAGTAGCCCACTGTAAAAACAAAGTGAAACAGAAAATCACTCCTTTCCCACTGCCAAAAAAAATCCCCTTCTATTCTTCCCCTCCTCCCCAGCAATGTGATGACAGTTTATACGTCTGACTGTAGTTAGGCATACTGAGATAAAAATAAACCATGCTTCTTTGTTACTTATCTCAATGTAAAACGCTATTTTGACATAACAAAATATATATTTTACTGTTATTATTCCCTTCCTTTAAGGGAGACCCTCTGGTTGTGTGGGATGTGGGAGGGTGGTTTAGTGACTTTATATAAAGGGACATACTTAATACAACTACATACAATTTTGGGGCAGCTATGGGATTGGCAGCTACCTTTTAGGCCAGTCTGATTGTCTGTTAGTGTTGCCATCATTGAAGATCTCCAGGCTGAATTCAACTGCAGTGGTATCGACCCCAGAATGACTCAATAGGGCAAAAGGAGGAGGTGAATGCAAACTCCTTTAGAAAGTGTATTAAAATAGATTACACCAAATGTTTATAGGAAGATGTAAGGAAATCTAAATGGGTGACTGCATGTGGATATCTGCATATCTCAATTATGTGCTCAGAGTATGTGCAAAGTGAGAGTGGTGGGACTCTGTTTAGCTCTGGAATTAATGGACTGCTTGAAGCAGGCACGTATGTGTGTAAATCTGGGTGCGATGAAGATTAGATGGGAAATGGAGTTCACAATCAAGCCTTATTGCTCACATGTAACCACTGTACCTCAGTTACCCACCTACAACATGGAACTAAGAGTGCTGCCTGTCCCTTAGGTATACTGTGAGGGTGAGAAGAGCTTTTACTCTGGCAGGGCTTGTTAAAATAAGATTAAACATTTTTGGTTTTTTTGTTTTTCTTATTTTACACAGAGTATTAGCCTCAGCCTTCAGTTGTGCTCATGTGATTTGCATTGTTATGACATTTGCCTCTGCAGTTTCATTTAAAACACCTTCAAAACGAAAGTGTCAATTTTTCCCCCATTCCACCTAGTTTTGCTGTGAAACTACACATTCCTCATGGCTCTTTAGATCACAAAGCTCTGATTAAGGCTGGGCCCCTGTTGACTGAATAGTTGTGCAAACATTCACAAATTTTCCCTTGAGCAAAGTTTCATGTTTGCAATGAAACCTAAACTCAAGCAAATTTTGTGTGGTTTCTACTGTAAGCATGTAGGCAATGCAAGAAAGCTGCATTTTCCTGTCTTCCCTCTGGAATGATCTGGTCTCTTGTGTTAAGAGCACAGTTGTCACTAATCTGCAGTTTAGTATCTCCATGTTAGCCATAACTTAGAGTGTTTGCTGTGATTTTGCAAGGCATTTCTAGTAATTTGGGCAAATTTCACTGATCATTTGCATATTAAGATTTTAGCCAACGCATGGAAGTCTCCTTTTTCTTCTTGGCATAGTCTGAAAACCCAAATGTGCTTCTGTTTGTTTGTTTACAAGCATGTGTCATTTGAAACAGAAGGCCAGCTGATTAGTGTGAATGTCTATTTCACTTCTGCCAGATATTATATTTGAGCTGGAGTGGTGGATGGCTGATGTTTTTGTAGATTGGTAAGAAGTGTAATTACACAGAGCCCTTCCACCCCCTTACGACACACTTGCAGTGCTTAGTGCCACGCTTTTCAGTCCACAGAAGTCTGCCCTCAGTGAAGGAACTCTGCCAACTCTGAGCAGTGCTAATCAAACTTCTGCCACCAGCAATAATTATCAAGAGCTCTACGTAAAATTCCCCAGTTGTACAGGGCACATAACACCTAATGCCTAGGTTGTTCCTGCATATTATTATTATTATTATTACTACTACTATTATTATTATTATTATGGAATTGTGTTTTCTGCTCCATTTCAGTTCCTTTTTCAGCTAGCTAAGAAAAATTAATTGCTTATGCATATTAACAGCCTACGGGAAATCTTGCACCTTCCCCCCCTGCCTTCCCTCTCTCTATAAGCACAAAAGGGAGCTCTTGTGAGCTAAGTGCATGAGTTGGCAATTTTGATGTATTGAGCTGTGATACCTTTGCCTTTATGTGATTACAGGCAAATTAGGAGTTCCTGTTGGTAGTTTGCAACCCCAGACGACACAGCTTTGAACAGAAAACAGAGCAGAGAAGTCTGCAGCACTCCTCAAGCTGCAGAAGCTGCAGCTGTGCTCGCCCCATGCTCTCACCCTTCAACTGAGTTTGAAGAAAGCAGCGTGTGCCCTTTGTGACTTCCAGGCATAGTCTGATGGGTTAGCTGAAATTTCCAGTGGAAGTGGTGCATTCACAGGGAAACACAGGTGTTTGCAATGAAGTGGGTGAGGTGCAGACAGTTTTCTTTTACAGGTCCTGCCTGCTCTGGTGAGAGAGTAGCCTTGTGCAGAGGGATATGCTGGGAGGCTGAGGCTTCTGTCTGGCCCTTGTGAAATACTTAGCTGAATTTACTACTTAAGTACTAGTTACCTGGCAGGATAGTTAGTAGTGCATTAGTCTCTGATTTATTATTTTATCCCTTGCTAGCTAAGGATATATCATAGAAACACAGGAGCTGTGATGCTCCAAGTCTGGCTGTTTCCGTTATAGAACCCAGGGGACAACAAATATCCAGTGCTTTTCAGCAAGAAAAACTCTTTATGAGCAACAGTGTAGAGGGTATAAATTACTTACACTGCTGAAGGGAATCAGTTTCTGTCCTCAAGCATAGTATTTAGAGACTTACTTAGATACAGAATTGTCCTTTTTATTTATAACATGCATGATGTTGCTAATGCTTAAATGTATTAAGGAGTTCTCATCCATTCAAGCACATGCGCAGTAGCCTTCAGTGGAAATTTGGTTGGTTATCACTGTACTCCCAGAGGCAGAAATGAGGCTGTTTGGACTGGGAGTAAAATGAAGCTCACAGCAGGAGGTCTTTTATAAATGTATGGACGTCGTTCTTGTTTTACAGTGCAGAACAACCAAATAATGTTGTTTTGCTAATATTATTTTGTTACTTCATCCATCTTCCTCTGTTCTCACAGCTGAATGACCTTTTTTTGTCTTTCATGTGAATATGGTGAGTCTTTGAGATGAATGTCTACTTGATGAAAGTAAAACAGACAGCATCATGGTGACGAAGCTACATGTTTAAAGATACTTTTGAACATGCAACAAATACATAAACACATACAAATAAATCAATTTGTGCTTGTTACAGCTTAATGTGGACACATAATTTTGTACACTACTTTCTGCCCAAATATTTTGCACTGTACACTGGTTCATCAAACAGCAACAGCCCCCTCCCCGTCTCCATATATTTCTGCAAGTGTATAGGTGAATTCAGTGGCATACAATATGAAGATAAGGGGTAGATGTAAGAAAATTCTGTAAAACATTAATGGAAAATATTGTTCATTGGTAGCCATGGAGAAAAGCACAGCAGGTAGCAGTGTGCTAGTTAAATACACATAGACCAAGAAGGTACTTGGGATGTAGCTGTTAATGAGAACCTGATTATACCTTTTTATCCATCTGTCCTCCAGCTTGGCCTTGCAGGCATGGGAGGAACTGCAATATGCAGGCAATGTTACTGCAAGCACATTGTCTCAAACTGTTCAAGTATAGAGCCTTGTTCTCTTGGAAAGGCTGCAGTTAGCAACAATTACTAGTATTAGGGAAACAGGACTCTGGGATTTCTCAGCTTTGCATGGTCTGTTTACTGTTCAGCTAATATTGACATTTTTTATTTGGTTATTTTTGTTGTGTTGTTGGTTTTTTTTAGCAGATCTTCCCTTTCTTTGTCTCAGAACTCTGAACCCTACTCCCACTACCTTACCTCCAAAGCTCACACTAAACCCTTCACCATTTTAGTTGCAATGGAAAAATTAGAATTGACACACAAGTCTGTATGGTTGTTGTACCATGCTTTGCTTGTCTGCATACCATGGCACTATTTGCTACTCTGCAACAGAGAAAAAAAGATAACTTTTTTTGCTATCACTATATTAATGTTTTAATGAAGAAGCTAGAGGTCTACAAGCATGATATGAAGTTCTTCTGTTAGGGTATGTAATGCTTTCCTGTATTAATTCATACTAGTTTTGCAATTTGCTGTGAATTCTTAAAGATGACTCATAAGTCCCACCATTATGTACACAGATTTGATCTGAATTTCATATACCCCCTCTGAGTGACACAAGCTGGACACAATTCTTGTCTGCAATTTTTCTCCTCTTAGGGTCTTTCTCCAGCTGCTTGAATACCAGAGGAACTTCAGTTCTGAATAGTTTGTTAATATCTAACGGAGTTTAAAAAATCTCTAGTGCAAAGATGTTTGTTTGCCATGCACAGTTTTGCCTCTATTATAATTACAGGTGAAAGAGTTTGTAACATTTGCAGGATACTTACTGTTTCAGATCAACATTACTAGCTCAGCTTATTTTGGGGTCATCAGATCCCTTGCTTTCTTTGAATCTCTTTTCCTGCCTCCCTACACCAACCCATTGGTTCCTATGTCTTTTTTATCTGTTTTTTTTCTTTATGTATATTTTTTTGCTATTTCTTTGTGGCTTAACTCAGAATTTCCCCTGATTTAGCATAGTAAACAAAACCAAAGACAGCATGGAAAACATCTGAAAAGATTAATGCCAGCTGCAATCATGTCAGCAGTGCAGTTTATATTTAGAGGGGAAGCGTGCTGGAGAAGAGGTGAAGAGTTCAGAGCGGGATTCAACCTGAGTGCTTGGATCTGAGTGAGGAAGGACTGACTGCTGCTGGGACTGAAACGCCCTTCCCAGCTCAAGCACGTGGTGTTGCTTTCAGTCTATTAGCGGAGCTTTTCCCTCTGCAGCCTTAGAAAAGCTGTTTGGAAAGAGAAAGTGCACCAACACCCACCCTTAGGCTAAGAAGTCACAAGCTCAGACAAAAGGAGCTTTTGATGCTCTCTATTGTTGCAAGTTATCTGGCATTAACCTGACTCAGTTCAGTATCCTACTCAGTAGACCACAAGTCTCTGTACTCACCGTTAAGTTTCACTGTCTTGATACTCATATGTCCCCTTTTAGTGTGTGTTGATCACTTACCCCAACATTCCTTACTTTATTCTTATAGTTCTCTTGTCATGATGGGAACTATTTATGGATCCCCGTGTAATAGATGAGGCATTGACACTGACAGTGAGCACAAAGCAAAACTATGGCAAAGCAAGAAAAGAGCAAGCCTCTGAGTTTTGATAGAAACATAGCTGAAATTTTATCCTTTAAGAGGTTTTAAAACTGGCCAAAAAACCGGTGGCCTTTGTTGTAATATTCCTCTACTTCTTGCTGATCGTTTAAAGAGAAAAATAGGCAAGGTTTTTTTCAAATGTTACATGATGTCTGCCTCTTGCACAGTAAGTACAAAAAGAAAGTTCAATGCAGACAATCAAGAATTTTTTAGAAGGCCTTATTTAATGTCTTTTAAAATATGAAATTTAATCAGATAGGTCGGTGAAGGAATGTTAGCCCTGAAATAATAGTTTCATAATATTATTATTCAGAAAGGTAAGAAAACCATAGCTGCCTGTCTGTAAGCACTGCACCTAGTAAAGCATCTGGAAACTGGGAAGGAAAGCCATTACCCTCAAATGATGCTATTTATTAGCTGAAGGAAATGAAAGCTTTCAAAAAATGGCCTGAAAGCAGTATTACTATGCATTTTTAAAATTATTCTTTTAATTTTGCATTTTAATGAGCAGGTATTACACCTTAACATATGAGGCAAATAATCGTATCAGTATGGCTTAGTGACAAAAGACTTTATATATAAACATAGAAATATTTATTAGAGGGAAAGTCTTATAGAGATAGGCTGAGGGAGCTGGGGTTGTTTAGCCTGGAGGACACTCAGGGGGGACCTTATCACTCTCTTCAACTACCTGAAGGGAGGTTGTAGTGAGGTGGGGGCCGAGCTATTTTTCCAGGCAACTGGCAACAAGAGGGCATAGCCTCAGGCTGCTCCAGGGGTGGTTTGGTTTGGATATTAGGAAGTACTCCCTCATGGAGAGGGTGATCAGACATTGGAATGGACTTTCCAGGGAAGTGGTGAAGACACCATCTCTGGATGTGTTTAAGGAAAGGCTGGATGTGGCACTTAGTGCCATGGTCTAGCTGATGTGGTGATGTTGTTAGGTCATAGGCTGGACTTGATCTTAAAGGTCTTTTCCAGCCTTGGTAATTCTGTGATTACCTCTTAAGACTTTAAACTTCTGAAAAAAATAATCTGAGTGGTAGCATATATATTGCTGTCAGCAAGAAGAAATAGACCTTCCTGAAGTTTCCTAGCATTCTCTCTCCACACCCCCTGCATCATCCCATATGAAGGCATCCTGCAGTGAAGGGGTTAAGAATGCACAAGGGTGAGCTGAATTTAGCTTGGTAACCCAAGATCTTCATGAACGTGGCACGCTGTTACTACTGCAGCTATTCTTGTATTGGCTTCCCCACCAAGTCCTGACATGCTTTCATCTATGCATGCTTCTTGAGTTTCACTCCAGGGGGAAGTCTGGGAGAGATCTGGTGACAAACAGGGCTCAATCCCTTGCATGCTTAGTGAATCAAGTTGTTTATATTTTCCACACATCCTGTTTTTGTTATGCTGGAACTTTCCTTTCCTTGTACTTTGCTATACTCTTGTGTACTAATTAAGATGGCAAATTATTTAAGAGTTTCCATTAGAAAACAGAAAACAAGTGTGAGCTTTGGATTTTTTAAATTTATTTTTATAATCTAGCATTTAAATGAACAAGTCTCCATCTTAATGTGTGCAAACCATTACATGTGTATGAATAAATACTTAGGATAAACTTTTTTGTTTATGCCTAAATAAAGGGCTGCTAGTTATGTTTTAATTTAGCTGGAGGATCGAGTTAATCTGGAAAAGATATGAGTGCCAATATTCTCAAACTAAACTTTAATACCTAAAAAGAAGTGCTGAAATTCAGAGATGTTGAATATCCATTTCTGAAAATAGATAAGGGAAGTTATCTTTAAAACTGGTTATCTGTTCAGAAGGAAAGTTGTGAACTTGCATATGGACTCATTCTGAGAAGTGCTTTGAAATCGGTGGATATTATGTGCTGGAGAACAGTAGCATAGATTTGTTCTAAATAAGCAGAACTCTTTTTTTCTTTTTTCTTTTTTTTTTTTTTCTTTTTTTTTTTTTTCTTTTTTTTTTTTTTCTTTTTTTTTTTTTTCTTTTTTTTTTTTTTCTTTTTTTTTTTTTTCTTTTTTTTTTTTTTCTTATTTTATTTTTTTTTGAGCAGGAGACAGTATTTTTAACCTGCTCCTTCAAACCTGGGATGATATTTACTCAACTGCTAACATGATTGCAGTGAAAGATACAAATATCATAAAAAGAAAAAATAAGTGCCTTGATGAGCTTGGTAGTAAATACATCCAACAATGTTACTATTATGAGGAGACTTCCTTTCTTGGGGAAAAAATAAATAAATTCCACTCAGCACAACATCAGCAGAAGTTCCTTTCCTTCCCAATTCTCTGCAAGATGAAACTTCAGAGCTTACAAGACTGTGGTCTCTTCAGTAAACTGATACTAGCAGTGCTGACTTCATGCCCTGCCCAGCAGTATGTGGTCAAGTGTGTATTAATACAGAATAAAAGTCTTAGTGGTTTGGCCCAAATTCTTTTTGGCTCTATAGGCACTCCTGTGCTGCATGTGGGAAAAGGAATCCAAATACTCTACAATTCTACTCCATTTGAGTGCAGTTTTACACTGTTATGAAAGCGGCAAGAAAGGAAGCTCTCACTCTGCAGACAGGCTTGTTTACTAATTCCTCAGCTGATTGTTGTTTGAGATCTCCTGACAATAATAATGTCTTCCTCAGGGTAAAATCTGGCAGATTGGTTTGAAAAAAAGTCCAGCAAAAGACAGCAGGAGTGGGGGAATGCCTAAACTCCAGTGTATTTCTCAAGGACAATCTGGGAGAATGCCATTGATTTCCCTTTCCTGCATCTTTGTAAGTTTCTCCTATCTGAGATGTTGTTGGAAGGATGTTGCTGAGACAAGAGACTCAGCTGTGATTTGACCATTTGCTCAGCTGGGATGGGTTGCTGAGGTTCATGGATGAGTCTCAATTGTGTAAACGTCAACTGATAACATCAACAAGAGTGAAAACTGCATACAATTTATTCCACTTTCTGTTCCCTAGGAGCAAAAGACTAGGGTAAGAATGTGTCACACCTGACACTTCTTCCTTTGCTTACTATTTAATGATGAAGTATAATGAAGGCAAGAGTCCTTATTAAGTACAATCACAGTGGTTAACAAATGGAAGTGAAAGATTCTCAAAGGACCTGTAGCTTTTTATCTTTGCTGAATGTGTTAGCCATAGAGGTTGTAAGAGGGGTTGCTCACTCTTCAGTGTCTCCATTTGTCTAGATGGGCTTGACTTACACTATGTTGGTAGTGCCTCTGTGCAAAGTTTTGGTGAGCTTGAGTATAGTTATTGAAAGACTTGCCCATCACGGGACACCCCTGAGGGGCTGGGCTTACCTCAGTGAGCAGGTGTGGAGGGTTTGCTGCCTCATCCCCTTTGAGATAAAAATGCTGTCAAGAGTCGTCCCCTGTGACCTGATTTTTCCAGGTTGCAGACATCCAACAGCTGCCACTGTGGAGCTGTAAAAAATTGCTTTAAATTTGAGACTTCACTGCTCTGGAATGGCACTTTCCTACCTACCCTGGAAAAGGACAATGGCTTCCCTGTTTTGGAGCCCACTGGCAGCTTTGTTCTCCATTATCATGTATCTCTAAGTTCTGGAGTAGATATAAAACACAGGCTGTGGGGGACAGAAAGCTGCCCTGGGAGGATGGTACATGAGCTGTTAAAGTCACTGTTGTGAACTTAAGCAGGTCTAAGGCTTATTTGTATACAAGTCACTGAGACAATTAGAGTGCTTTTAGTACATTGAGTTGGGTCAAGTCAGTTGTAGAATCATAGTCACTGCATGGTATTTTTATGTTTTCTTAACATATAGAAGAAAAATAAACTTGTATGTTAAGCAGATTTGAGAACACATACCATGGTATCTGCTACTTTTTTCACACTCCACATCTACAGGAGGTGCTTTTCAAGTAGGCTCATGTCACCTGACCTCCCAGTGCCAACTCCTTTAGAAAATCCACTGTATTAAAGAACAAAACCAAAAAACCAACAGCCTCCCTCTTGAAACAGAGAGCTCTTTAAACATAAAAGCTGTTTGGAAAAAAACTGACTAAAAGTCAGTTTTCTCAAAAGCTCAGCATTTTAAAAAAATGTATCCTATTTGTCTCTGCACAACAGACACAGGTTGCACAGAGCTTGACCTTAAGAGAAATTGGACTATGAAACACAGCAGCTCTCCTGACATGAATGTAGTAGTGCCAGCCTGTGGCATTGTAGGGTTTTTGTAAAATAAATAATTTTAATAGAAAATCATGTTCTAATACAGTAATTGTCTTTTGAACCTCAGCTAATTTTTGTGATTTTTGTTTGTTTCCTTTAGTTCTTTTGACCTCTTGTGTGACCTGGAGTAATGGTGTTTGAGGAGGGGGAAAATAAATCTTTGAAAAGAGGAAAGTAAACCAAAAACATCTCTTTTGAAATTACATGCAACATCTTAGTATTGCCAAATTCTTGTTCTAGAGCTGATGAACAAATTGTCTGTTTCTAATTCTGTCTTTTTGTTCTTTCAAAATGTTCTTTATTACTGCAGTGTGTGAGATCACACAAATTCCTCTAAGACTGCTCTTTGCTAAACTGTTATACTACACTATCATTTCAAGAGATGCTGCTCAGATCCTGAAGCAGGACCCTTCTGCCTATGTACCACCTTGCTTTTCTTCTCCAGCCTCTGATCAGGTCCTTTTTACTCTCCTATGACACTTTTGCAAAGGAGCAGGATCAGGTCCCAGTTGGCAAAGACTTCCTTAGATGTAAAGTGTAGAAGTAACTACTACAGTATCTCTCTTCCTGACCAAGGAAGCAGGAGAGTCTGTGTGGGAAATGTTTCAGAGCCAACAGCAGTTATATAGTTCTCTGCTGGCTTTCAGCTGGTGGTATGGTCCTGGAGTGAGTGCAGCTAGATGATGTTTGTTAAAATAGCACCTGTGGCTGAAGATGCACGAGTCCTTTCATGGCAGCAGCTGAAGTGGCTGAAGAGATTTAACATCTCTGCACTCCACACAAATTGCAGGGACTAACCCCAACAGAAGGCTACAAACTTCTTTTCTGCTGCCAGTTGTGCTTCTTTTGATACAATTCCCAATTACCACTTTCAGTCAAAATGAGCTGGGTTGGCACAGCCCAAAATTTAAATTGCTTAAATTATCTGGGGTTTGAATGAAACAGGCTAGGGATCGCCAGTTAAGCAGCTCATCCAGCAGATGTTGGGAGGCAGTAACCCTTGGCAGAAGGGCAGTGATGAGTAACTGGTGCTGGGTTAAAGCTTGCAGCCTCCCCAGTTGGCACTGCTGCAACTGGAAGAGGGTGGCTCTGGACAGCCCGGCCCATGAGCTGGAGTCCTGTATTCTCTACTGGATCCTTGCCTTTGCTCTTTAGCTCGGTCTAAGAGGAGATGTTGGATAATCATCTCTGCTCAGTGTGTTTACCAGGCTAATAATGCAGTGGTCCTTCCTCTCCCTTCAGAATAAACAAATATTGTGGTACACCCTTAACGAATGGACTTTGGGGAAGCCACATCCCTGGCAGTGTTCAAGGCCAGGTTGAATGGGGCTTTGAGCAACCTGATCTAGTTGCAAGTGTCCCTACCCATGCAGGGAGGTTGGAACTAGACAAACTTTAATGTCCCTTCCAACCCAAACCATTCTATGATTCTATGATAATGCACTGCTGGCAACACCAAAGCAGTATATGAGAATTTTTGCCACATTGCTGTGTGAGGCAAGATAAAGCTACAGATACCCAGGACCAAATGTCCTCTTTGCTGCTGATCCTAGGATCTCAGCATTGCTGGCTGGCTTCCTGGAAAGACGAGAAAATTATTCTTCCCCTCTTCCTCTTGCCACTGATTTTGGAAGGTGCTATCAAAGCTGCCTTCTTCACCTGCCTCTATTCCACATCAAGAACGAAACTGCACTTAAAGCTTCCTCTCTTCCCTGAGCAGTCTTAAAATCTCTTCCTTTCGTTTGTCAGCTGACAGTTAACCCTTCTTCTTACTACTGAAAAGTATCTTCCTAGAAACCTAAGTGACTGTACGTGTGTAACTAACTTTGCTCTGACACTACTAAAACAATTTACAGTTTGAGCCTTTTCAAATGCTTACATCACTTTTTTTTGGTGTGTTTTGCAGGAAATTACTGAAACAAAAATAATCTGGGAGCTCTAATTTGCCATTCACTAGTTGACATTTGCATTTCTGCTTCTGTCATAAATACTCAGACCAACGAGGCTTAATCACACTCACGTTCCATTGCTACCTCTCTCAGATCCAGTAGCTGTGACACAGATGTTTATGGGAGATTTTCTGCAGCAGACCTTAGCATGGACAGAGGAAAGTCTTCAGAATCCAGTCCGTTGATTTCTTCTGTTCATAACAGCTTCCTGTGTTTCTCTTCAAAACTTCCATCTCCTTTTCCACTTAGGAGAATTGAATTGCTAAGCTTTGCAAATGCTTTGACTACAGCTGGTTACACTGATAGTTCTTCTGGCATGATTTTTGTACAGACTAATCTGTTCTTACTTGCTTGGGCTAGCATGATCCCCGGGGGAGTGTTTTGCAGGTTGGGATCAGTGGATGTACATTGTACTCACCCAGAACAGCTCCCCTGCCCTGTAATGCCCCTCCCCTGCAGCCAGTCTGAACAAGACCCCGGCTCCTGTGAGGATCAGAAGTGTGAGCACAGCTACTGCTGTGAGATTCTCTTGTCAGGAAGAGTCCGTCTTTACCCATTTTTCGTTCCTCTCCAGCTCATGGAGGACACACAGGACTGAGACTGTCAGAACTTTGGTTTCAGTTGTGTTGCTTAAAATGTCAAGTAAAACACCCTCATTTCAAGTGACTTCATTATTGTACCCGTGGCATTGACATCTTTTGAGTAGCTTAGCACACTTGGTCTACAAATAAAATTGGAAGGGTCTCTCTACCCTGTGTGCCCAGAGGAATCACAGGATTCTCTCCAGGCAAGCCTGGACCCTGAACTTCTACAACTAGTGTGAGGGCAATAGCCCCCCAATTATGGCACATTGCAGAGTGCGCTTAGAAGTTGACAGCAATATTTTTGAGTCTTTCAGGCTTTCTTGGGAAATGTATCAGGACATCTTTTAAGTATGTTTTGCTGGTGTCAGTACTACATTGCGTACCCAGGAACTGGAGCAAAAAACAGGATGCAAAAGGAAGTGAGTGCACTGATGGTATCCCTTAGCTAAAATAGCAGATGCATAATGCAGATCAGCTCTAAAAAGGGTGAACATGTGTCCAAGGTCATTGCTTCAACCTTGGCTGACTGAGGTCCTTAGGGGAATTTTGGTTTTGCCAGAGTGTATTTAGAGTCTCTGCAAGTTGCACATCATTTCCCAGGTGCCTCTTGTTTTCTGAAGTCCAGCTTGAGACTCCACGTTCCAAATGGCCTCTTTCATAATCAGCTTTGGCAGACTGCTGTAGAAGTGTTCTGTGGTTTCATGGACCCTCCACACAGAAAAAAACCTCTTGCATTCCTGAAAAGACACTGTAAATGAGAAGGATGCTAGTACAAGTATGGACATGAATTATCAAGTATTGAGAAGTTTCTACAAATTTCTGTTTAGATTATAAATACATCTCTCAAAGGTCAATTAAAGAATAAACACCACATATTTAGAAGGGAATCTGCTGTTGCACAATTTCAGTTTGTCTTGATTATGGATATAAAGAATCTCACTGTAGCTTCAGAAACTGCCTTGAAGGGCTGCAACCTTTCTCCCCCTCTGCCTCTTCCTATCTTTCTGAATAAGCTGCTTCCTACAACCCCAGAATGGTCAGTGCCACCCCTTAATTTACAGTTAGGAATGTAGACATGAGGGAAGGCGAGGGGATGAAATATGGTGTCAAGTTTGTATCTGCTCACATTTCACACACTAAGGAGACAAGCCCCTTTGGCCAGTTGCCATGGGGAATTTTCTTGCAGAAGTAAATAACTCGGAACAGAAAGAACTCAGATTCATACTATCCCAGCTGCAGAATGTCATTAAGTCTCAAAGGATGCTATGTGCATTGTGTGAAAGGAATTTTATAATCTGGCTATAACTGCAGTTGCAAAACTATGCTTGAGTTTAAACTTTTATTTTAATTCTTAAACTACTGGCTTATTTCTTGCATGCTGATTAAAGCATATGTTGCCTGATAAATAGCTGCTATTTTTAAACCATAAAAAGGTTTAGAGTAGATGTTTCAATAGTGAATGAGTGGTTGATTTTGTTTTGTTTTCTTGTTTCTTCCTATGCCAACTACACTCTAATTTCCATTTCCTAATTAACTTTTTAAGGATGCTTGAAAAGAGAATTAAATCTAACAAGACACCAAAATATCATGTAGATGGCTTTTTATTTTAAAATGTCATTCATGACATGTCTTTCTGACCCCAGTGACCTTCACAAACGTGGTAGGGTAGAGGTTGTTTGTTTGTTTGTTTGTTTGGTTTTGTCTTAAAATGTCTGAGAAGAGAAAGCACAGGCACCTCCCTTCCACTAGTAGTTAGCCAAATCTTTTTCAGTCTGAATTACAATACCAGAGAACAAAATAACATTTCTGCTTTGCTGAGGTTTCTTGTAGTGCTAGTACCTCAGCTGAGATTTGGTGAAGAAATATGGAAGATTTGTGCTTTTAGCACTGATTACAAATTAGCATTTGAAATAAAATCTGTTAGCTGGAGAAAACAAATATATCTACTAGAAAAATATTTTTTTTCAAGTTGCCATTTAGTCGGTTTCTACATCCCTCAAAAAACACACAGTGGCACAACTTACATTACAACTTTTCTTTAAATTTTGTGGTGGTTGTTTCTGGGGCAGTAGATGCCATGAATTGCTTGGAGAAAGGTTGATGTCTGTGTAGCTGCAGTCGTTAAGGGTTCATACAATAATTTGCATAAGTGCATAAAGCAGCCCATGCAAGGAAGTGTTAACTAAGGTGGTCTTTGAACCAACTGATTGCTAAGACTGTATTGACTGCAGGGTGCTTGGATAACAGCAGTGCAGGGGATGTGTCTGCCAATCAAAGCCCAGAGACCTGTGTCCCCATGACTCCCACAGACCTTACTCTTTTCCTGCAGAGTGGTAAGGGTGTGCTTCCAGGTCTGTCTCAGATGTATTGTGTTGGAGGAACCATGTTTTGGCTGCATTACATGCTTCCAGTCTCATGTCTCCCACCTGTAATGACCTTTCGTTAATAATTTCAACCTAAGCTTTAAACTGCTTTGTACTTTTCTTGGTTAAAAGGCAAAATTCAAGGCAGAATATTCCAGCTCCTTAGCATCCTGTGTGATGCTCAGTGGCTCAGTCAAACTCCCCTGCAACCCAGAGAAAGAGGAGTTAGAAATAAAAATTTCACCTTGGTGGGAGGGAGAGCACGAGTCTGTGTCTGTGTCATCGTCCATCAGCTCCCCAAGCTGCAGTTTGGTGGAACATGTACTGAGCTGTATGCCAGGAGACAGTACATCCTGCTCTCAACTCTTTCCCCCCTGACTATTTTTGTGCTCTTCACAACTGTTATTGAGCAAGACCACAGAGTATTTTTATAGCATAAGCAGAAGAGGTCTATCCTGCATTTTAGGGCTGTGAAGTGTCGGCAACCCATGCTGGAATATAGATATATGTAATGTATTTATGTAATCGGAAGAAATGTGCCCTGGGATAAAAAGGAATTTGGATGCTGTTAATGTTTTGCTCAATGTTTGATTAAACAAATTAGCTCATCGTTGGATTCCATCTCCTGTCCACATTTCAGTTAAAATGCTTCCTATAATGTTTTTCAAGAGGTGCACTTCTGATAATTGAAGGACTAACTATGTTTTACTTTGGTTTTGGTGTGGCATGGGTAGTGGGGACATCCTAGACTGAGCACTAAGCAATGCTACTCCAGGTTGTTCTGCCTGGACTAATAGAGCCAAGCAAATGCAAACCTCCTGACCTCAGTGTGATTATCTGACTTTGTGCTTGGACTCTTGAGAGTCTCTGCAGTGTCATCTTTATTAAAGCTGACAAGCCAAAATATTTCTTCTGGATCTAATTGCTATTACTGTTATACTGGACAAGAATACACTTGTAAAAATGACAAATTTTTAAGGACATCTTTGCCCAAAATTTGAACCAATGTTATATTTAGGCCACTCTCAGCTGGTTTTGCTTTCTGTAATGTTTTATACTTTATGCTTAAAAGGTGTGACTGTATATATCCCAGATTTCAGCAAGATTTGTTCATCTTTAAAGTTAGCAATTTCTATCCTGAGTTATTTCCTTTGCACAATTAAATTTTATAGGTATATGAGAAGCCTCATATTCAGTTTTGTCTTCTATTTAAACAACAGATTGGGGGTTTGATGTGCAGTTTTGACCTCCTTGAAAACACTGAGTAACTTCATTCCCTAGACTCAGAATTTTTAAAGATTACGTTTTAACAGGGAGATTGGGACCAGATGGTACAGGTGGGACAATGCAGCTTGTAATTTACGAAGGAGGCAGCTGAAAACAAGAAGGGTTACACAGAGTGTGTGCTCAAGAGTGTCCTCCCGAGGACACACTTGGGGACTATAACAGGGTATACTCTGGAGTATTTCTGTGCCTGCATTTCATGCTGTGGGAGTCCCTCTGTGGTGGAAGTCTCTTCAGCTCTTTAGATCTAAATGACAGAGCTATTGAAGACAGGTCATTGCCTCCTTTTGAGATTGCAGTGGTCCCGTTTCTCAAAATTCTTCAGTGTAAATCCAAGGTGATAATCAGAGTAAGTGACAGGAAATTTTGGCCTTTATTTTATTCCTTGTTGTTTTTTCTTGATCTCAGACCCTTTTGAGTCCCACCTTTATTTTGTCCTGGGGATTACCATCAATTGAAGCTCAAGCTTTTGAGAAAGATGGAGAAAAATAAGGAACTAAATCATCATAGAGTTGAGTATACTTTTAAAACATGGAGTAAGCATTAAAAAAAAGGAAGTTAATGACCTATTTCTGTGAGATGAGGCAAACTGTAGATTCTAATGAGTGGAGTTGAAGTGCCCCATGGCAGATGAAGTTGCTGCTGCAGAGCTCTGTTTCCTCTTTTGATATTCACTCATATCCTTTAAAGAGATTTTTTTGTGGACTCTCAATCTGGCAGCTGACACAGAATTAACAGAACAGAGTTAAAATTTCCCCTTGTGTTTATGTAGGATGAAACTTTAAAATGTTAGGGCTGCAGTGGAAAAACAAGGTAGGAAGAGAACCCTTGTGATAGCCAGTCAGGGGCAGGCAGCAGCAGCCACTCTGCCCAGAGCACCTCTGGCCATGCGAGTCCAGGCTGAGGCATTTCACTAGGTTGTTCAAAGTGAGTCAGTTTGTTGTGGTGGTTGTTTGGCTGATCTGCTTCAGCTGTTGGGTTGAGTATATCTATGCACAGATGAGTGTGTGTGTATGTCTGTGTGTAAGTGGAGCTAGTCAGGGAGCAACTGCTGAGCGGGTCAGCTGGCACAGTGTGGGTGCAGGTAGAGCAGTGGGACTGGCCTCAGCAGCAGGCAGGGCTGGGAGCAGGGTGAGCAGCAGGTCAGACAGGGTGCAGGGCAAGCAGCAGGGTGTCTCTTTAGTCTCCTAATTTTACACAAGTGCGTGTGGATGGATTTGTGTCAATAGCTTTCAGGTTCCTCTTTGATCCTTTTCGTAATATGGGGATAAATCCTACTTGTGGTCATGCCTTGGTTTTCTTCTCTAAGGGAGAAAAAAATACTCTTGGAGATGTATGAATGAAAGTCTCAGTCTGGCCTCAGTCCCTCCATGAGCAGCAGTGCAGCTCGGGATGAGGACCTTTTTCTCAGGAGGCAGACAGCTCTGCTCCATATTCTTTCTCTCTACTCCTCACACAGCAGTAGGAACAGCAAACCCTAGTCTTTTCTCCTGTCCTTTCCAGGCTCACCCTTTTCTGTTGCAACAGGAACGAGCTTCAGCCCCTCAGCAGAAACCTGACCTGCAGCCTTGCCAGTCTCCCCTCTTCTTTCCTCCAACACCTGCCTGATGCTCCTGCTGGGCTCCTGTCATCCTAGCAGGGAGAACGAGTTATTTTCTCTTCCCTGAAGCAGCAGATTTGGGTTCTGCCTACACACACAAAATGGTTGCTCTGACTCTGCTACTGTCCTGGTTGCACTGCAGGAATCCTGCAACAGCCAGGATGAAGCTCCTCATGCAGCCAGCACCACAGGTGGACTGGAGGAGACAGGTCAGGGTGGGAATGAGGAGGGTTGCTTGTGCATTGCTAGGAGAAGTCCTGACCATGGTGGGGTGCCGTGTCTAAGAAGTCTGTGGGGAAAGTTTAATATGCCAGAAGATCCTCTGTGCTGTCTTGTGCTTACAGCAGTGCAACGGGGAGTCCAGACTGTAGAGATAGAGTTTAATATTGACTCTTGCTGCCTTGGGTTGGACTGTCTGTCTTTCACTCCTTTCAGTCTCCACTGCCAGTTTTGGACAGGATGCCTTGAAATAGGTGCTGTCAATAGAGAGGACATGTCTAATTCTGTTCCTGCACTTTTAGATCCAACGAGTGACAGTCAAGATTTTCCTTCAGTTGAGAAAAGTCAGTGCTAATTTAGGTAGTACTTTTACTTATGTGTTTGCATTACTCAGGATATGTTTAGCTGAATGTCATGACACTGATTGTTTTTCCACCACAGGTTTTCCCTTTCACACATATTAAACCTTTAATTGTTCCTTTCGAGAGCTGCCACAGGGTTATTAAAAATTGTTAGATTATTGTTGCAAGTAAGGAATTTTTATGCGATGCCTCAACATAGACTTGATAACATCCACTAACTTTGGATGGTGTGTAACACACAAGTGGCTCGTATTGGTTGGGAAAGAGAGTGGTCATGTTGGCTTGCTTTTCCTGCACCCCAGGAGTTAAAGGAACTGGAAGTAGACTGTATGGATGTTGTATAATGTATTCATGTTTAAAATGTTTCTCTGATTGTCTGGAATATGAGCTAAGAGTATTTTTGTTGTTGTTCCTAAGTTGCATGCAAATGTTTCTTTATGAAGTGACACCCTTAAGAAACTTTGGCCTATTTGAAATATTTTGTTGAATTTTTTGTTTTGTTTGTTTTGTTTTGTTTTGTTTGTTTGTTTTTTAACACCCCTTTCTCCCTTCCTCCCACTCCTTCATGCCTTTACTCCCTCTCCTCCATGCATTTCCTCCCCAGGTCAATGGGAGATAATAGAAAATTATTCTGTGATAAAAAGACTAGAAATGGCAAATTATAATAATCATAGAATGGTTAAGGTTGGAAGGGACCTTAAAGATCATCAACTTCCAACCTCCTTGCTACAAGCAGGGACACCTCCCACTAGGCCAGGCTGCACAAAGCCTCATCCAACCTAGCCTTGAACACCTCCAGGGAGAGGGCATCCACATTCTGGAGGCAACCTATTCCATAATGAAAGAACAAAAATGGGACCTTTGATTAGGATTGCTCTAATGATTTGTAATTTTTGTGCCCATTTCTACACAGATGTAGGGTGCGTTTTTCTTTGAGCACACTGGTCTTTTCAGTGCATGCCAGATCTATGAGAACTACCCTGGTTTTCACTCAATAACAACATGTGAGTCTTAAGATAAACTTCTAGGGAATATTTTCATTCTTTTTGACCATGGAGAAGTTAGAGTATTGTGTGAGTGCATTTAACTCTTTGCCTGGCAGTGTGTCCCACAAGCAGTAACCTGAGTGATTCAGCCTCCGGTGCAGCCTTACCTGCATGATGAACAGGTGTGGGTAGGAGAAGAAAAGGAAGCTGGTCCCATTATGAATTTCTTATTATGACTTTTGCTTTTTAGATTTTTCATGGTTCCAGCAAAAGGATTTTAAGTGAGGGTGCTGACCTTTCCTGGGCATTTATGTAATTCCTTTTTGTAAAATGTAAAAAACCTACAAACTTTTCTGCCCTTGTTGTTGCTGCCATAAGGGCTGCCTGTCAAATTAAGGGGAGTGTTGGTTAGGGTGGCTAAAAGATCTGGCTTCTGAAAAATATTTCTGAAGCTAAGGAGCCAAGTTTTGCCCTGGGATACACCCACATAACCTCATCCTACTACAGCATCAGTGCTGCAGGAGCTGGGCGCCTGTGAGCAGCTGGTCAACATCAGCCAGGGATGGCAGAGAGGGGCAGAGGAGGTAAAAAGTCCAAAGCAGTCCTCAGCTACCCTCTTTCTCAAGGGAACCATGAGTTTTTTCCACCTTGTCTTTCAAAAAGCCTGTTGGTAAATGGGGCAATATTCCCAAGTATGCATGTGCCTGCTAAAAAAATTGTGAATCATGTGAGAGGTGGCCAGGTGATCTGGGCAATATTACTCACACATTTTGGTGAATAAGCTTGCAGGGAATGAAAGCAGGGTGCTGGCTCTCTTAATGAGACTGAATTTGTTTTTCTGTAGCCCTTTGAAATCCTTCTGGGTTTTTAATTGCAACGTGTTTAGGAGGAAATTTAAAGCAACTTATGGTTAGGCTACATTAGAAGTTCAAAACAAGAGACATATCAAATACCTGGACGGAAAGTATGGCTATTTTCTTTGCAGAGAAGCTTAGATTTTGCAGAGAAACACCATTTCAAAGCTCTAAGGCAGACACAACAGTTTTCCTGAAATAATACCAGCAGTAATCCCTTCAAACATCCCCAAGTGTATTGGCTCATGCATGTTTTAAAATTCTTTCTCAATTTTGTTATAAAAACTTGCATATTTTTCTCTCCTTCACCATATGAAAATCTTCTAAGAATTTTTTATGAGCTTTTGTAGACTTCAGAATAAGCTCTCCTTCCCCTCCCCTTCCTTACTTTCTAATCCAATTTAGTCAGATAGTTACTTCAAATCCCTCAGAGGCCTGTAGTTTGTTCATTCTCCCACAGTGCTGAGATTTCCCTCCAGCCCAGCTGGCAGGAGTTTTTAGAAATAACAATATCTCAGGGGGAAGGAGCTGGAGATTGAATGGGGTCTTTTGTCCAGGTCTCTATGAAGCCAGATTAATTATGCATTGCAGAACACAGTTTAAAGCTCTGAATTAGGTCCTCATTGCAATGAAAGGAGAGCACAGGCTTGAAAACTGAAAGAATTCCCATTTCCATCAGAGGGACAGACATATAATGACTGAAAGCAGGAAGAATTTTTGAAAATTGCAATTAAACTGTATTTTGTATTTACCACTCAGTAGCAGTTGTCTTAAGCATTTACAAAAGTGATTCTTTGACATTTTTTCACATGATTGCTCCATAGGTGGCTGGACTTTGAGGATTTTCAAGTCTTTTCTGTGTTACTAGGCTACTCTTGAAAGTACTTGTGCTTTGATGAATGAGAGCGTTTTTTTTGGCCAGCACTTACCTGAATAGGGGTCTTTAAAACCTCAGCAGTACAATTAGTAGTCGGTCAGATGATACTGATGGTACAGGAAAAAAGTAAATGGTTTTCTCCTTTACTTCTGGGGATTTTCTAAAGCTGTCTGACCCAGTGTGATGTGCAATAACAACATTTTTCTTGGTTTCCTAATGCACTTTAATTCCAGTTTGAGGAAAGTAGAACTCTTTCACGGATAATAAGTCCATAATGTTATACAGCTGCCAAATAAAAAGTTGTCCACAGGCATTTGTATTCATAAGGGCACATTCTGTTAGGATGGGGGATTGTGTTTTGGGTAGGGGACTGGGGCCAAAAGAGGGATAAGGATAAAGAAAAGGTTAGCTATGAAACCTCTTACATTAGAAATCCTTAGTATTCTCAGATACAACCCAACTGGGATAATTGGAGTGTGAGCAAAATAAATGGATTATTTTTTTATTATCTTCTTGAAAACCCATATATAGAATAGCACTCTCTAAAATAACTATAGGATGTTGAACTCTGCAGTTCAATAAATTTTAGCTGAACATTATAAACCTTGAACATCCACAGAGATAGCCAAATGCATACTTAGAAGGACAGCAGTGTTTTAGGGCTGAGTAAAAAATTTACTGAATCATGCTGGAAAATCTACAAGTAGGAACTTAGTGTAGAAGTCATTTGATATGAATATTGTGCGGGAGAAGGATTTTCTACAGAGTAATATTAAGTCATATAACTTTTTAATGTTCAGCATTATGTGGTGCACATAAGCACTGTCTGTTAGCTGCAATTCATCCAGCTGTCTGTTGTACTGTGAAAAACTATCAAGAGCACAACTGGAATTACTCTGGAAACACATGCAAGGCTGGCATGTCTCTGTAGGCAAAAAACTCCTCCAGTTCAGACATGGCAGTTCTGAGGCTCTCTGAGCAAACTGTGGAAATGATGTGTTTGGTCAACACCTGAGGCACAAGGTTCATCCTAGGTTGTCTCCGTGTTTCTCCTCTAGAAGTGCAAAGAATTAATTGAGAGCTATGCTGCCCAAAAACAATCACAGCTGGCAGGGAGCGGAGTGACCCCTTTGGCAATGGTCTTTTATGGTTTGTCTTAAAGAGGGCACAGAGTCAGAGTGAATATGGCTGTGTAACATCAGTTCCCAATTAGTGTGCAGTTATGGAGAAGCTACCTCCAACTGGCATAATTTGGAGTCATCCCATGTTGCTCAGTTCTATGGTTTTGGAATGGGGCTGGTTGAGAAAGAGCAAGAAGTGCACTGTAACATCTTCCTAAGGCACATTCAAGGACATTTTAGTGTGTACTTCTGCTTCTCTTCACTTCTGCTTTGGGTATGCTTTGTTCTTTTGCAAAAAGAGGCAAAGAGCCTTGCTTTTCTTCTCTCTGTGCTTGTCCTGGAATGAACCAGCTGGAGTAATTAGTACTTCCCAAGTCTTTTCCAAAACTCAAATTAAAGTAAGGTTTCTAAGATTTGAAAGACATATGAGTGCTCCCTAACGTAATTTCATTTACAAGCGTCTATGCTAGGGAATGGTCGAATAGTTCCTGCTAACTTGAAGTACTTGGTGAATAAAGGCTCCAGAGAAGTTAATGTCAGAGCTGGAGATACCCAGGTCACTAGGTCCACAGCAGGTGGTCTAGCTCTTAATATCTGTCACCTGAACCTTCCTATTGGTGACTGTTGGACCACACACCAACTCTGTCCAGGGAGTCTCTAGGAAATAAGAACAAAACTCAAGTTTGCCTGACAACTTGCAGAGTAAGTATAGGGCTCACCACACTAGTTATAAGGCTGTTCATAAACGATCTCTTCTGTGTCACTGGTCTTGAAATAAAAATGAAAAGTTACTTCTAAGGTACGAATATATGCATAACTAGAGCTGTCCAGAGCTTTTCCCCACAAAACATGTTCTGTTAGAAAGCTGAACAGGATGAAACAAAGTGTACCACAGTGTCAGCTTTGATCTGCCAGTAGAGCCAAAAAAGGCTTACTGAGGAAATGTGACTCTTTTTAAGGAAACCCTTTTAATTGTCTGCAACACAGCCTGCCTTCCAGCAGTCTGCTTGGGAGCTGCCATAGTTAAGGACCCGAGAGCCTTTCTGAGAACCAGGAGGTCTTTGGGCTTCCAGGTCTGAATCAGTGAGTCTGCAGGCTTGGGTTCAGCTTTCTGGGGCCCTTGGATAGCTGGGCTCCCAGCTGCTGAGCTGAGAGCAAAAGAAAGGATTTCACGGTCTTCACAAAGCATGTGCTACTTGGTGAATCTCGGTAAGAAAATGTATACATGAGGGAAGCATTTCCATTAAAGTAAAATAAAAAGAAATAAATTTGTCCTCCTGCCATGAACATATTGTTAGTAAAAAATTGCAAAGGTAATGAAGTTAATGCCAGGACTGGGAGTATCGCATCAACTTTTTACCTTTGGATGTCTGTTAACTGAACATGTTGGACAATCCTGTCAAAAACTTTCTAGTAATGATATATATTTAACCCATTGACTCCTCAAACTTTAGCTCTTCCATTTGAAGAATTGTTGAGTTTCTCTAGAAGATCAGACATTTGTTAAGGTCCTTCAAACCATTACTTAAAAAATTTAACTGTTCACTTTTGAAAATCCTGTCTATCTAGTTTGAATTCATGTTGAATTCCTGTTCTGTCATTCTAATTGTATATTACAAAAAAAACCCAAAAAACACTTAAGTAAGAAAAAACCCTCTAATGTCTGAAAGTGATCAGTTTAATACTTAATATCAGTATTGTTAATATAAAGCTGAGGACAAGAATTCTGTATGTTAAAATTACACAAACTTCAAAGCAGCAAATCAGCATTGTCAAGGTGACTGATTCATGGTTGTCTCTGTTAGTGGGAGATAAGGAAAGTTTTTAATTATAGTTTGTTTTATCTCTTTTTTCTAAGCGGGCCTTGAGGTTATTTTCCTGAATCCTGTAGGGGCAGTTTCACATACCCTAAAAATGCTTGGCTTTGTCTAGTTTCACTATGAAGTCCTGGACCTTCAACACTTGAAAATCTGACATGTGGATGTAGGGGCTCAGCTGAAGTGTTCAGCAGTTTTGGCCCAAATAGTCCTTGTTATTTCACTGGAGTATTTGCTTTTATGTCAAGAACCATGTTGTTGCCACTCAAACATAATCTTTTTTTTTTTTTTTTTTTTTTTTTTTAGCTGTGAGGTTTCTTATGTAAGATTTTTACCCATATTACTCTTCCTGGACTATTTTAGTTTCTGAGTTCTGTGTATTTGCAGTTGTAAAGAAATCAAATACTACAGCTGCAAACTGTGAGATCAGCCTTGTCAGTGCCCCAGCCTCCCATTTACTGTGAAAACAAACACAGTTCTCTTCTCGTTTCTGCCAGCAGGAAGGGGGTGGGGAGGACAGCAGAGAGGCAGGGGAAAGTTTTTTCTTCAAAAAGGAAGAAGGTCAGCTATTTTGGGAAACTAAAACCACTCAGCAATTAGAAGAATTCTTTTCTCTCTGCTCAGTGATTAGAGAAGTCTGCAGGCAAGCAGTAATTGCTGCAAACAGTGGAGCTGTGTAGATGGACAAGAGGTAATTCATGTCTTTGCAGAAGATGAAGTGGATAACGCAATGTATTTTTCTATGCCAACAGTTAAACTATAACAGAGTCTATAAATCTCTGCACTGGATAAGTTGATTCTTCAGGTACAGTTAGTCAGCTGGTGTGCTGAAGGCTGGGACTGTGTGGATGATTTCCAGTCCCTGCTTCCAACATCTCTGTGGGCTTTACTGTTTCTTCAGTCTTTGTCCATATAGGACAGGGAAAAAAAAGAGACCTTAAAGAAATTCTTACTCACAAGGTGTAAAAAATGAAAAAAAAAAATGAATTAAAGCTGTGCAAAAAAAATTTAATAATAATACAAAGCTGGGAAGTTCCTTATTTGTCTGAAGCAACTACAGAATACCTGGTTAATGCAGCTTTGTTCTGGGGTCCTTGGGCTAGCCCTGTGCCCTGCACCTCCTGCCAGGAGTTGCACTCTTCTGGCAAGCAGAGTCTCAAAGGAGTCCATACAGAAACATATAGACAAGATCTTCACACGTCTTTAATGTATTTTTCATTGCCCTTAATTTCTTTAGGTTTCACTTCATGCCAATCAATAGTTAGAAGATTCTAGTACAGGGTAAAATCTGAAAAGTGTGTTTTTAAAATGACCTATTCAAGTGATCTAGTCTTGTGTTCTGCTAATGAGTTTTCATGCATACATTTTGTTCAAGAGATATTTTTTCTCAATAGATGCATTACTTCTCTGTGTCTACAGTTATAATTGGTTCCCTCCATTCTTGGTGTTTACACTGCAAATACTATCGGCCTGCTGTTTTCAATCCTTTCTCTGAGAGCTCTTAGAGATTCTATAAAAGTGTTTATACAGAAAATTAAATAATAATCTGTTACAAAGCATTGCTCAGCTCAGAAATTTTCCTACTTTTCATCATACGGTTCTGGTAATCTGATGCTCAACCCACTATAGTATTCCATGTAGGATCATATGGGAGCTATATAAAATTGGACTGTTAAAATGTCCAGGCTGCACTATCACAAGATGCATAGGTGCGTGCAACACAAAGTTGTATTGATCTTTGCAGCTGTGTTGCAAGCTGTTGTATAATTGGCTGTCTGCAATCACTCCTATGTGTCCTTTGTTCTTCATTCCTTGAGTTTTTTCATCTGATTGTGAGGATGTCGTCTTCCAGATGGATTCAACTGTTTGTGTAGTCTTCTAGTGGTCATGCCTTTTTTTCGTTTAGAAGTATCTGTCAAAAGCCTAAGTTTCTACTTCTCCCACATCCTTTAGGAAGGATACTGTACTGTAATACCTAACTAATTTGTTTCTCTTTGTCCCTCCCTGGCTTCAGTGAGGGTTTACCCAAAATACCTGGGTAAGAGATTTAAACCATGCTGTGCAATTTACTTATCCTGTAGCTGTCAGAAGTGGGTTCCTCAGCATAGACACGTTCTGGAAGGAACCATGAGTCCACAACACCAGTAGGGAGTTTGTAGCCTTTTCTTTGCCTAACTGGAGCTCCTCCTGAAACATTAATGATTTTCTTAGCCACTGGAGCAACTGTTTCCTTTCTCTGTCTTGAAGACCTGCTCAAAAGGTGATCTAATTGAGATTTGTGTTTCCCTCTCCATTTGCCTGCTTTAGGCAGGGTTTTAAGCCAAAAAGTTCTTTGGCTACTGATTATTTTATTACAGCACGTCCAACTTTTTCAGAGCAAGTTGTGACAATATTTACAGCATAATTGTGTTAAAAGTTATTATTCTGTTTTCTTATATTCATTAAGTATTTTAAATATATGCTATATTAAGTATTCAATTTTTTTTTTTTACCATCTTAATAATAATTTTATGTTAAAATGTCACCTGTCTTCTATAGCATTTTGTTGCCAATAGTAGCATGGAATGGGTGGGGAATAAAGTATTCAGGAGATCTGGTGCATCCAGCATATGAGATAGCTGCTTCATTTATGCCAGGTCTTTCTGAGATCACAAACCCTTGTTGTAGAGAGTTCAAATACTTTGAAAGTTATGGGAGGCAGGGGAAGGGGGAGATTTTGTCCAACAGTCAGACTGTTGTCTTAAGTCTTTTGTTTGACAATGCTTGTGCCTTTCCTGTGCTGATCACAAGATCATTCGATTATCTAGGAAGACCATTAGTGAGGCCGATACTAGCCATAAAATTCTGTCATGTGCTGAGATTGCTGTGTTTTTCACAGCTCCTACATAATGAACTTAAATTGCTAGTTTTTTGGAATGAAAAATTATTCTGCTTTGAGTTCATTCTCTTATTTTTTGGATGGCTCTGTGATGGGACTGCCACTAGGCAAAAGTACTACTGGAAGGTCTTGGAGTAGATGCAGCCAACGGTTAAAAAAAATTGCTGTTACTATAATCCAAACCATTTATTCTTTCATTGCTCATCTTCTCAGAATGTGGAATGACACATCAAAAAACCCCAATGAACCCCTCCAACAAATATTTGGTCACAGTAGGTACATGATTCATGAGGCACTCTGCCAACATAAGGACATGTTGGTTTTCTCCTGTTTATTATTAACTACTTGGAATCTTATAAACTCTAATATTGCACTTCTTTGGTGTTTATTTCAGAGATTGTAGATTTTCCTTTATTCAAGGTGTTATAAACAATGTAATCACTATGCGTAGGGACTGCTATGATTAATGTTTTTTAATAGAAGTCATTGGCATCCGTAAATTGTTTCTTATTAATGGGTGGAGATTTAATGTGGGTTTTCTCAAAGTAGGTTGGGAAAATGCATGGTATAAGTTTAAGATAGCCTGATCCAAAGTGGATGCCAATCAGTAGAGGTAAAATGCATTTCCCCTACATGTAATGGTCTAAATTTGGCTTTAGAGGCACATGAGTAGGTTTTTTTTTCTTTGTGTTCAGAGAGTGATTCATCAAAACTACATAAACAACCTAAAATTAGGATGACACGATTGGTCTTTAGTAGTCCCTAATTTTCTCTGCTGAATAGTGTGCAGGAAACCTAGATAAGGTCTAGAGGAGTTACCCAACTGTTACACAGGTAAAAGCAGATGGGATGAATCTTGCCAACAAAGACAACCATAGCATTCAAACAACTGTCAACTCTACTACTTCAAGCACCTTCATAAACTCTAAAATGGAGTGAGACTCAAGGAGGGAGGAACTGACATACACCACTGAAATGCTTTTTGGCACATATTTCTGAGAAATATAGAGGGAGTTAGTGAAGTATGGTCCTGAATGAAAAAGAAGGCTTCTCTCTTTGACATAAGTACAATCACAACAGTACATTATAATTCATTGACTAGTTGCACAAAATTAATGTGATTAACTTGTAATGGAAAACAGGTCACAATACTTGTTCAAAACAAGTAATTTTAGTGAAAATAATCTGTTTCAGAAAGCAGGACTGAAACTTTACAAGGGGATAAGAGTTTGCCATGTTCCCTTCTGATGAGAATCCTTGTGGTGAACCTTAATTTGATCGTGCTGTGAACCTAAGTGGAGCAAACTGGTGGAAAAAGCTATTCTCATTATAGTGCTTTCTATCAGTCACATAGCTTTCCTGAATCATAGAATCATAGGGACTGAAAGGGACCTCTGAAGATCATCTGAAGTGCAAACCCCCTGCTACAGCAGGAACACCTAGGGCTGATCACACAGGAATGTGTCCAAATGGGTCTTGAAAGTCTCCAGAGAAAGAGACTCCACAACATCTCTGGGCAGCCTGTTCCAGTTCTCAGTCACCCTCACAGTAAAGAAGTTTTTCCTTATGTTGAAGTGGAACTTCCTGTGTTGTAACTTGGTGCCATTTCCCCTCATCCCATCACAGGGCACAACTGAAAAGAGATTAGCCCATTCTTGACATCCACCCTTCAGATATCTGTAGACATTAATAAAGTCCCCTCTTAGTCTTCTCTTCTCAAGACTAAACAGCCCCAGGTCTCCTAGCCTTTTCTCATATGACATATGTTCCAGACCCTTACCTATCCTTATAGGTCCCTGTGGGACTCTTCCCAGTGTACCCCTATCCCTCTTGAACAGGAGCTTGCAGAACTGGACACAATACTCCAGATGTGGTCTAATGAGGGCAGGGAACAGGGAGGGAAGAACCTCCCTTGACCTGCTGGCCACACTTGTTAATACATCCCAAGATACCATTGGCTCTCTTGGCCACAAGAGCATATTGCTGTTGCATGGATAACTTGTTGTCCACCAGGACCCCAAGGTCTTTTTCCATGGGGCTGCTTTTCTAGCAGGTCAATCCCTAATCTCTATTGGTGCATAATGTTTTGTCTCCCCAGGGGCAGGACTCTACACTTATTCTTGTTGAACCTCATTGGGCTCATCTTTGTCCAGCTCTCCAGCCTGTCTAGATCTTGCTGAATGTCTGCATAGCCTTCAGGTGTATCAGCCAAACCTCAAGCTTGCTGAGGATACACTCTATCCTCCCGTCCAGGTCATTGATGAAGATACTGAATAAGATTGGGCCCGATACTGACCCCTGGGGAACATCACTAGTTACAGGTCTCCAACTGGACTCTGCACCATTGATCACAACTGTCTGGACTCTATTGTTTAGTCAGTTCTTGGTCCATCTCACTGTCCTTCTAACTCACACTTCCTGAGCTTATCCACAAGGATGTTGTGTCTAAAGCCTTGCTAAAGTTGAGGAGGACAACGTCCACTGTTTTCCCTGCATCCGTCCATTCTGTCACACCATCATAGAAGGCTATCAGATTAATCAGACATGATTTCCCCTTGGTGTATCCATGCTGCCTACTCCTGATAACCTTCTTTTCTTCCATGTGCTTAGAGATGACCCCCAGAATGAGCTGCTCCATCATCTTTCCAGGGATGGAGGTGAAGCTGACTGGTCTGTAGTTACCCAGGTCCTGTAGTTACCCTTGCCCTTCTTGAAGACTGGAGTGACATTAGCTATCCTCTAGTCCTCAGGCACTTCTCCAGTTTTCCTGGACTTTTCAAAGATGATGGAGAGCAGTCTAGTGAATACTTCTGCTAGCTCCCTCAGCACACGTGGGTGCATCCCATCAGGGCCTATGGATTAGTATTTTTGCTGTAAGGCAGGTAGTCAATGTTTTCTGAAATTGAGGTTGAACATTATGAACATGTTCTAGTCATGTTTTGAAAATTAAATACTAGAATTTGCTTCAGTAATTATTTTGAAAAGTGTCCTGGTTCCTATACCTTTCTGACTGCTGCTGAAATCGGGGGTACCAGTCAGAAGAGTGGTTTACTGCAAAGGGCTAATTTCAGAACTGTTGTGTTTTTTTTTTTACTGTGGTTTATATGATCGAACATGTTATCATCTACATCTATTAATTTCTGGTTTTGATATCAATGTATTCAAAGTGTGGGTGGTGTCATTCTTTTCTCACTCTAGATCAATACTGAAGTTACTTCTGTTTGATAGTAGTGTCAACACCACCAGGCTCAGGTACATTATTATGTGTCTTGTTTTTAAATTCATTCAAGGATACCAGGCAAGTTTTCAAGTATTAACTAACATTGCATTTTAACTCTTGCAGCTAATCAACAATTTGTTCAAAACGTACTCCAGAACTGGTATTTATGACTTGAAGAATTTGTCGGTGCTTTTCAGCATGTGTTTTAACTGTGTTTGTGTGTTTCCTTTTGCCTTGCAAAGCCAACAAAATCTTTAGCAAATTGCTGTTTTGTGTAGGTTCATAGGCAATTGGCATTATTTTACAAAGCATGTGCAATATAATGAGTCGTTAAGATTTCAAAGTTTAATATGCTGGAGAGAGAAAAGAAACCAAATTATGCAAACTTTTGTAGCAATAAATATTTTATTTTGCTTATGTTGTGATATTCAATGACTGTGAGCCATACAAATAAGAATTCGTATTCTCTGCTTATGCAGCTGCTGCTTTTACATGTTTCATTCACAATGCATGAAGCAGCAAGCTGACACTTGCCATGCTATTTTTTTTCATTTTTCTAAGAGTTCTAGCTTGGGATGACATAGTCCATGAACCATGTTTAAGTCTGTGAACTATGTTTGATTTCTGTAGGCATATGTCCAACATCAGTAAATCTCCTTGCTGTTTTGATCTGAAAGAATTTGAAATATTTTAAGAAGAGGTTGGTACTGTTAGCCCTATTTTATAGTCATAAAAACTGAAGCAAGTCTTGCCTAGCCTTGTGTCCTATGGTTAGTTAAGCAGTGGTCCCTGGATTTTGCTGAGAACTTATGAAAGGTTTTGAAGTGGTTGTAGGATTTGATGTCTGAGTGATTCTAGGCAGTTCTTGTGTTTTGTTACATTTTTAAGGTATTTCTTACAACTAGGAGCTTGAACCTGCAGCACTTGCTGGTAAATTGACTTGGGAAGTTGGTCAACATTCCTGTGCCTCAGAGAGGCAGAAATTAATCTCTCTGAGCTTTACTGCAAGAATCAACTGATGTTTGGAGTTGCTAAAATAAAGTGAAAAGAATCTCGATTAAGGTGTATCTTTATTTAATAGAGTAAATTTTAAGTATTTGTGTTATTGAAACAAAGGGTGTTTTTTTTTCCTCCATGTATGTGGCTTGAGCCTTGTCAGACCACAGATTAATAGAGCAGAAGTCCTTGTGAGTTTTGTCTAAGATTTGAAGGCTAGATTAAAGATAAGCAGTGCTTGACAACTTTCTATTCTCTTCTTTCTAGAAATCATCACTTTCAACTATAAAAGAAATTAGGAGGAACATATAAACGAACAAAGTCCCAGAAATTTAAGATTACTTGAAGAAAAAAATATAAATTTGTTATTTAAAATTTATTTGTATGTGAAAGAATAATTAAACTTCCTGTTGTTATTTTAGATATACTTTTATATTCTTCATCTTTCATCTGCTTTATTTCAACACACATGATGAAATGCACTGAGATTTACATATGGATATTTTATCTGTCAATCTATCTAGTCATGCTTTGAAGGTTTCTATCAGTACACTTTTCCAGTATCTTGTAAATCATTACTTTAACATTACACACATCTTTCCCAGATATTGTTGCTTCAAGCATCTGTGTTGAAGTCTGCTGAAAGAAATGGGAATCTTTTGACAGACTGTCATGGATCAAACCCCCCCAAAATACTTTGGCCTAAATTTCCTATTTACTTAGACACAATGATGTGAATCAAATTTCACTCTTCTTCAAAGAATGAGCTGTTTGTTAACTATATTCACAACTACACTGGAAACAGAATTATAAAGAAACACAGTTTAACAGTATTTAGAGTTTAAGCTTGTATCTTTATGAGATATTCAATAAGGGCATTTTATACTAATTCTGATTCTTACTGCCATTTTATTTTTTTAGCTTTGATTTCTTCTATGTAAATTTTACCAAGAAAGAAAATTGTTGCTGTTGACATGCTGAAATGAATTGACATTCGTGTACTTGCATAAAAACACTGAATACAAATTGAAAAAGATATCTGTCCTGATGATTTCCTCTTTATGCACTCTAAGTTCGATACCAGAAATAATTACATGCTCTTATCTATGTGCCTGATTGATTTTAATGATATCAAAGTGTTAGAGTGACTGAAAATTGAATTCCTCACTCAACAAGTCATCCAGTAATTATTTTTGTGAAAAGTTGCAGAATTTTCCTGGAAAGTGCTTAAAATTATTCCATCAGTAGTAAAGCACATTTCTGGGAGGCAGATTGCTCTGAAATTTAGGTCATTACTCTCAAAATTCAGTCAGAAACGCTATTCTGTCCTTACTGCAATGTGCTGAGTATATTTTTAATCATAAATCCAGTGTTTCTTTTGCACTTACCAAAGGAATTAGGATTTTCCAAATGATAAGTAAGGAAAACCAGCCTTTTTCAGAGGCACAGGAGGGGCAAAACTATATGTGTCCCCCCCCTTTTTTTTTGTTTCTTTTCCTCTGGCAAAAGCCAGTGAAAGGGTTTGGGGAAGTGAATAGTCTCCTTAAGAAATGAGCAGAGATTGTTGTCATGGAGGGAGGGAGAAGAGATTGAGGGAAAGCACAGAAGTGCTGCCATTGGAGAGGGCTGAGACAGGCTGAATCAGGGTGATACAGACTTTTCATTATCAGCAACAATTACTCCGGCAAGAACAGCATGGGACTTCATGAAATGTTTTTGAACTTGGATTCCTGATAGGAGAGCATTACATAACTTGTGCTTTGTGAATGCTGGCAACTGGCAACCTACAGAAAGACACAGCCAGAAGCAATGCGCTCAGCTGCTTGCTTTTTAGAAAAACAATATATCTGGGCCAAGCATTAAACAGACAAGCCTATCTTTACCCTTCCCCCTGCCCTCTCCATCAACAGAAGCCTGGTTTTCATCACAGATTAATAAACGAAACCTTCTATCATTTTACTGTGCTTCCCACAGCCTTTTGGTAGGAGTTAACAATGCTCCGAGTCAACATTGCCTTAGTGCTTGAAATGTCTTTGCATGTTTGTTCACTTGAAAGAGTTGTGGCGATGGGGTTAGAGGGAGGGTTTTAAACCACCAGTGTGTGCAACCCCAGAAACTTCAGGATGGTTTTGATCGTGTTTGGTTTGACAAAAATCTGTTGGGAAGCTGTTGCTATTGCTGTTGCCTTTTGGTTTTAAAATAATACTTGTTTTTTTTGTTTTGTTTTGTTTTGTTTTTTTTTAAAAAAGACCCCATATTAGATATTCCGCTGTCTCCTGAAGTGACTATTTGTATCACTTGCTGTTAAGGAAATATGTCTAAGTGCTGAGGAATTCTAATTAACCAGGCTCAGCTGGAGTGAATAGCTGGAGGATTTCACAATACTGTTCTGAAATTATTGGCAGGTCAAGAAGCCAGGGAAATTCTCAGATTTTGGGGTTTTACCATGGTGGACATAGCCACAAAATTTTACTTATTTGTTTTCAAATCAATGGGTTTGTAGACAGTATTATTTCACAATCCCTGTCTGTGGTTGTTCCTCCTTTTTACTTTCTCATCCATCTGCCCTAAAAAAGATGCAATCCCAGCCAAACGAGCAGAACCTCTTCCACATTTCTAAGAGAAGTGTTTATAGGACTAAACACCATAGAATTCTGTAGGGTTCAGATGGGTTATTTATGAGGAAAAAAAAAAGAAAGGTTCATTGTCCTTGGAGGTATAGACAACCCTGCTGAGCCTTTAAGGGGAACTCTGTTGTAGGTAATTACTGAATTTGTGAAATTTTAGCAGTAAAGTACATACCAAATTCTGCTGTAATATATCCTTTCCTGTGTCTGTGCTCATGAAAAAACAAGTTTAAAACTTTTCTGTGTTATGTAATTCTCTGTTTATATGGTAAACACTTCTCTGTTTTGTTTTCCAAGGGCCATCATTCCCTGCCTGCCTAATCTACTGCTGCTAAGAAAAGATGACAGCAATGAACCAGGGAGAAACAGCCTTCTCTGGCCTTTTGTTTTCACTTCCCTAGGTGAACACGTGTTTTTTCTCTTTTCCTTTTCTCTTTTCTCCTTTTCTCTTCGGGGAAAGGAAACCATTTGTATGCTGCACTAAGGAAAAGTGATTGAAAAGTGGAAGCCCATACTTTTCTCTTCAGCAAGTGGAGATCTGTTTTCAGTCTGATGTTTGGTGAAAGGAAGCTTCAGAGCTGTAGGCCAGCTGCCAGGAATGTCTGATTTCCTTTCCACTCACTCCTATGATCCTCCCTTTTGGCAGTGATTACCGATGACCACAGCTGTCATGCTAGGTCATGGTAAGCTGTCAAGTAAGGTAGTACATGAGATATGCAAGGCACAGTCCTTGATCTGTGCTGAAGAACAGGATCTTAAATTGAATCTGGTATCAGGTAGTGTGTGAGCATACCACAGTAAGAAGCCTTGGGCTGATGTCATCTTGTCATTCTAGTTTCTTGAGAAGATGGACATGCAGGAGGTGCTTCTCTACCAACAGAAAGCTTCTTTGCACCTTTGTCATAGCTAGAGATATCCTGAAGCATGAGGAGGGGTTCTGATTTAGTCATAATGAGTGGTTGTCCAGAATAGGTGAGTCCTTCTAGCCAGCTGAAACTAGAAATCGCACTTTGGGTTGCTCTCACCCAGTTAGTATGTCATAATACAGGAGAATCCATAATCGGTGATCAGAACAACACTGTTCAGATGGTCATGCTGCATGCAGCAATCAGTGTGGGTGACCAACTGTTTGCATTATGGATGTGGCTGAAAATCACAATAGAAATGCAGACTTGAGTTCAGAAAATTATGAATACTGTTGTCAGGGACATAGCATCTATAAATAGGACTTGCACTCCACGTACGGTAGTATTTTGTTAAGCTTCACGTGTTCAGTGCCAAGTGAATAAAAGTCTTCTGAAGAGGTAGTATTTTACTATGTTTCATACTGTTATGCTGGCTTCGTAATGCACCTTTTGCTGTAGCATCTGTTCCACTTCTAACAGCGTATTAAATAACGTGACTAAAATCCATTAGGTGTTTGCTCTGTATGGCTTCCTCCAAAGGGGGAGGCATTTGCAATGGAGTGTTTGTTTTAAAAACATGTAAGAACAGTTTGGTTTCTGTTTCCCAGAGAAAGAAAAGGTCAAATCTTGAGGGACACAAGGTCATAAATGCTGCGATTGTCCATTGTTTTTGTGGGAGTTTATTTGAGCTTTAGGCTGGCACAGCCAAGGAGCTTGCCTTCAAAATAGCCTCAGGGTATGTGTATGTAGGCAATGCTGATTTCCTTCGGTTTTCATTTAAGATGACGGGATTTGATCCTTGTGGTCTAACACCAGTTGAAGAGATGATCACCTTAGCAAATCCCATCTGAACTTCATCTGGTATGATTTACTTCAGAACAGTAACCATAATTCAGTTCTTTTGCTCTTTGTTCTCACGAAACATCTATGGCCTTGTAACAAATCTTACATAAAATTAAATATGATTTTATTAATCTCTTATACAAAGTTGGGAGAAAATTCCAGGAACCCTCTGGTCAAAGCTGGTTTCTTTGCAGATTTCTCCTGGCCAAACAAGGCAACTAATGACTGCTTTCACAAGGCTGGGCAATCCACAGCTACAGCTAAGAGGGGTTAAAAAAATGTAATAAATAAACAAGTCCATCCACAAACCCTTCCTCAGGAAACCAGCATGGGAAGCACAGGCATTTAGTATGACAATCCAGCATGTTCTGCCAAAGAAAGACTTTCCAAAACAGCTGTATAAATGGCTACAGTTTCCTTGAATGTCCATTTTAATGGCATTATAGCCTCAACTGTTTATATGTTAATCTAATTGTTTTCATGCTGTCAGCTGTTATCTATTGCAATTGTATAAAGTTTTAAACCCATGTAAGTAGCCCTCAAGAGGGAGTGATGCTGCTGTCCCTGAACCCAGCTACCTTCCAGCCTCTCTTCATTCAGGTACAGTCAATTTTGAGGCTGTGACAGAATCTGTTGTTCAGTCTCCCTGTGGGAAACCATGTTTGCTTCATTTGTGCAGAAAGCTTTCGATAACTGCCGCATGCCTGGAGTACTCGCGAATGAATATGCTTCCTCTCTTTGAATAATGACTGAACTCCCGGTGGAAGAAGAGGTATTTAAATAACCACATTGACATATAGAGTATCTCATGATTTCAACCCTCAGAGTCCCTGAGCTATCTGAGCACATATTTATAATCAGCCTAGTGAATGCTCCCTCTGGCTATTTATCAGCTGTGAGCCTGTGTTTCCATTTTACAAGTGCAACTCTATAACGTAAGAATATGGTGTGTCTTGTTGTTAGCAGATGTTGTATTTTTTGTGTCTCCAAGAACAGAAAGTTCCCAACATATGACAAACCTTTGTGTAATCATATATACTTCCTTCTCTTTGCTTTACTCTCTTGGGCTGTGGAGCATAATTACTGAGACATGAAAGGATTTCTGTGTCTGGCTCTCACTACCCTCTGAGTGAATTTAGCTCTGAATGTCTTTGGAACTGGAAGGACCTTTGTCCATGCTATTGAACTATCCTACACTTGGAAAACTGATATTGACTTTTGGCAGCAGTCTTTGGCCTGTACTAACTCTTGAGCTGTGGCTAAAAATTAGTTAGCTGACCCAGACTAAAACTGTTTTGGGGCTGCTCCACCACTTTAACAGGAAAGGTAGTTGACGATGTTCAATCTACAAATACACGTGGAGCTCATGGCCATAAACAGACCCCTCTGTACTGGTCAACAGGAGGACTCAAGCCCCTTCAGTGAGGCTCAGATGCCTAAATTTCGGCTCAGATTGAGAGTTCACAAACCATCTTCAGTCATTGTGGTTTCTGGAGGATCTGAGAGACAGTTTTACAGATAAGTTCCTTAAGTAGCACTGTCTTTATTGAGGACTAATACCATTTTGGCCTGACTGAGTGTACTGGCATGATGAAGGCATCATCAGAAGTCACACAACAGGCTTGCCTGTTATTACATCTCCTGATGAGTCAGATTCAGTAGGTTTGCTTGCTGTGATAGTGGTGGTTTAAGCACAGAAGTGAAGCAGCTATGGCCACTTTCATTCAGGAGTGTGGATAGCGCTGGTGGTGAAACATTGAGCTGTATGTCAGAGCTCCTATCCAAGTTTTCAAAGCAGTATACTTCACCTGAGATAAGAGCAACTGAAGTTTATGTGAAAGTACTCTTTTTTCTTTTTTTTTTTTTTTTTTTTCTGAGCAGGGGATATGTAGATTTAGGATCCTAAGGGTACTGTGGGTGTAGGGTCCTGGTTGCCTGTTTCCTGCAGAAGTCTTCTGTCCTCTGTGCAGCAGCTTAAGGTGAATGGTGATATTAATACTGGCTGCTTAAAATAGTGATCTTTATCTAGTCATCCTCAGCCTAGAGTATATGTGAGGTCCCTGAATACAGGAAGGGTTAATGAGTAATTCTTGCCATCAGAAGTGAGTTTAAATTAAATTAAGGATTCCAGACACAATTGTCTTTTTGGAGTTTCCTTCAGCAGCTTGACTGACTGAGGCCTCTGGCTGCTGGGAATCCCATTGCCATGCATGTAAGCACTTCATCATCACACAAGAGTTGCTATCTGGGCTGAGAGTGGACATCCTACTCCAGGAGCTGGGCCCTGCAGCAGAAGTGAGCATAACATCACCATATGAGAGTCCCACTGAAGGTGCAAGCAGCATTGACCCATGGAAGGCAGATGCCCGCTGTCCTCAGGTAATACCTTGGCTGTGCAGCTGTCTGTGTTCTCCAGACTAGATCACATTGCTGTAAATCAAAAGTGGTGCTTTGAAGTGAAGATGTTCTTGTCCATCTCAGCAGAACTTGTGCTAGCAAACAAGGAAATTCCTGAAAAAAAAATGGTGCAAGAAGACCTTTGCATTCTCCATCTGTCAACTCTGTACAAGAATTATCTGCCACTTGTACCCTTCACTGCGTTTTACTTGTCTTGTCAACCAGTGTTGCCCTTATATATGAGAAATTTTGCATCTCATATTTTTTACCTGGTTGTCAATCAAACAACTGCTTCAAGGTAGACTTTGGACTAAGAAAGCTCTGTTGGTCAAAACTTAAGTACTGTTAATTCCAGTAACTGCAGGATATCAGATAATATTGAACACCCACTTTTTCAAGGCTGTAAAGTGGCTTGGGTTGGATAATCAGAAATTAGAATCAATAATCAGTTTTGGAAGTTTAGGTTTACGGTTGTAAAATAAATCCTCTCACTTCCAGTACCATATTTTATGTGGATTGCCTCAGATGTTTTTAAGACATAACATTAAAGAAAAAACTTACTGAAATGCATGAAATTCTACTTGCTTGCTATCTAAATAGACATTCAACTAAAGGTATATTGATGTCAATTTCTGTTTAGGCCTACTTCAGTAGTTTTACAGAAACCTGGGTGAGGATGTGAACCAGATGTAACAGAAAACTGCTTAACACTTTGTGAAAAACCTTCCACTAGGCTTCAGAATGGGATTAGAAATAACAGGCTTTCTCATAAAGGAGACAGCAGTCATGAAGTTCTATTCCTCTGAGTGCCCTTGAGACACCAGGCAGATCTGATCTGCAAGGAGTGCTGCTGACTCAGGCTGATGTGGGAGGGCGTCAAAGGCCAGCCAAGGAAATCTCTGACCTTCACTTTGCTGCTGATCGTCACTTGGGTTTTCCTGCCTGGAAGAGAAGCTGTGATGCTGGGGAGGAAACAGAGACCAGAACCATTGACCTCAATCTAAACACAATACAGAAAAAGACAATAAACTCCTGGAGGAAAAACACAAGAGTGATTTACCTAGGAGGAAGTGAGAATATTAAATTCTTTCATGTAACTTCAGGAGGTGTAATAGAAGAAATATATGGAAAAAACAGAGAGAGACATTTGTCTCTAGCCAGTGAGGCCTGTGACACACACAAATTTTGGATATAGACTATGTAACTTATATTTTACAAATAATTAAATCTGGAAATGCCATTGGATTGTTGCAGTTGTACATTCATATTACTTTTATGTATCCAGAAAAGTAGAACAATTATAAAGTGCAATAAATTAATCCTATCTGTTCATCCAAGTATACATTCAATGTGGCAAACTTGTAAGCCCACGTGTTCAGTATTGACCAAGATTTTTCATGTGGGTCACAGTGACTTATGATGAAGTCCCTCTCCTTGAAGCTCTGCTTTACCCATTTTGGTTAATACTTCTCCTTCTTCCTCTTCTCTCCTCGCCCCTCTTCCATATATCAAAACATATGCTGTCTTTAATACAGAGAAGAACTGTAGCTATACAAATTGCCAAAAGCATGAACAGATTTTGGTTTTCCCTTTTCTGCAGATTTTGCATGTCACCTTGGTTTTAGGCATTCACAAGGCTTGTGCTCCTGTTGCTTATCCTTACCAGAGAGTGAGAAGACCTTTGTGCAGTCAAGCCGTTTTTTTAACAAACATGGGAAAGCAGCTGGAAAGCCAGTTTGTAATAGTGGACAAGTTATATACAGTAACTTGCAGAATCACACTCCAAACAGAAAATCTTTGATTTTACTCATTACTGTATTACATTACATTGACTCTGGTTTCCATGTACCAGAAATGTATATCATATCCTTATCCTTGCTTCTTAAACACATAGATCAGTTAACATACATCAAGGGTAATTCTTACACCCTAACTGTGCTTGACTGACTGACAGCACCTATGCATGTGGAGGGTACAGCTCACTAGAATTTAGGTCAGTTAAAGGAATTTTATCCCGTCAGATGATGAAGATTAAATAACAGAGAGTATTCTTTTTATTTCCAGCTCCTCAAGTTTGATATTTTAAAAAATTCTTAACCTAGACTAAATCTTCATGCATTTTGAATATGAAAATATGGATTTTCTGTCTTTTATAAAGTACACATGCATTAAAAAGGAAGCTAGAAAACCATATTTAGAGTAATTCTTTCTACAAGAAAGAGACAAAAAGAACCAATTTATCATACCCCCTGCAAACTAAAGCTTAACAGCACAATTTCATAATGAAAGAGAACAGAAATTTTACTCCTTTCTCTTAATTGATGCTGTGTTGCCAGGTAGTTGCAATCCTTTTTGTATGTGTGCCTAGGACATTGTTCTAAGGTCCAGTGCTGTGAAAGAAAATAAAGTAAAATTCCATTTTGCAATGTTGAAAACAGTTCTTGTTTCAAGGAAAATAATAAATTTGGTCAAGTTGACAGTTAAGACTAAATGTGCCCAAGTACAAGACACTGAGTAAAAGGGTATGGTTGTACACCTCTCCATTTTCTGACTGAAGCACCCCAAGAAAAAGTGTTTCCAGAATCGACCATGTAGCATATAGGTAAAGGAAGAACAAACATACCAGCTTCTCACTATTGATGTGTCTCATTGTTCCATACTTTGGCACATCTTTTCTTTATTCCCTGTACTAACATTGTAAGTGAATGAACACATGAAAGCATATCTTACCGTATCAATATTTCCTTGATATTAACAATGTCAAGAAATGACATTGTAAAATCAGGAACTGAGAACAACTTTTAAAAAGAGTAATTGCCGTGTTTAACTCTCTGTTTACTGGCCAAGAATGAAAGAGGGGTTTAACATTTTGTTTGTTACTTGTTCATTGTGCATCATTAAGTGTACATGATGTGTTTGGGCAGCCTACTTCTCATTCCCATAAATGCAAGAATTCCCGAGTGTAGAACAGCTTCTGGGAAAGCAATAGAATTAGATCAGTAGAGGAGATCTGATTTATGTGAACTATTGTCTTTCATGTATTTAGTCTCCAATCCTTAGTTTAGAAAGTTCTAGATAGCAAATGCATAGGAATTTTGTGAGAAGTGCTGTAGTGCTTCAGGCTCATTATACGCTTAATTTTGTTAAGCAGTTCACAGCCCTTCAAATGTCTTTAGACATTTGGTGCCCAGCAGGTTTGTTGAGTCTGTTAAGTGATTAAACCTAACTTTCTGGAAGTGATCATGTCAAGGGTAATGATATGACCAATTTAAATGTATTTTGAAAGTTCTATATTCCTTCCTTAGTGAATGTAAAGTTATTTTTGCTTCTGTGTTATCTTGACTATGAGTTCTCAAGCAAATGAGCACCAACTAGTAGGAATACTTCTACAATTGCAGGGTGACATAATAAATAGGAATGAGAAATTTCTAAAGGTTTTGTGTTCTGGTTCACGGGCTGGGAGTGTCATGTTTTTCTTGTGCACTCTGGCAGCATTTGCTGTCCAAAGGACTGTGCAGCAGCTAATGGCCGAACTAGCTGTAGCCTTGTAGCAGATCTGTGATTATGTAGATTCATCATGGATACAACCCTGGACTTAAACCTAACTGTAGAACCAACATTAAGTGCTGGAGTGAGCCTATAGAAGGGCAATGGGGCCGATGAAGGGTTCAGAGAATAAGTCTTATGAAAAGAGGCTGAGGGAACTGGGATTGTTTAGTCTGGAGAAAAGGAGCCTGAGGGGAGACCTTACCACTCCCTACAATTACTTGCAGGGAGGTTGTAGCCACTTGGGGGGCTGTGTCTTCTCCCAAGTTACATAGATAGAACAAGAAGAGATGGCCTTAAGCTGCACCAGGAGAAGTTTAGAGAGGTGGTTGAATCGCCATTCCTAGAGGTGTTTAAAAGACAAGCAGATGTGGTGTTTAAGGACATGGTTTAGCAGTGAACTTAGTGTAGTTAGGTTAACTGTTGGACTCTATAGTTTTAGAAGTCTTTTTCAACCAGAACGATTCTGTGACACTGTGATTTAGGACATCTCAGTGATGTACCTGTGAGCAAGGGAGGATGGTGTGTGGTGGATATTCAGAGAGGTCATGTTCCAGCAGGCCATGTGCCCTACAGTAGGATCCAGGTGGATATGGGGGAAATATTTGCTTGGGAGTCTGTCGTAAAAACAAACCACAGATCAGTATACCAAAGGAAATTTTATATGGTGTCAGCTGGCATTTAATTCCAGCAAGAAATGAGAAGGTAGAGCTACATGCCAAGTTTCCTGGTTGTCTTCTATGTTTGCCTTTCATGCTGTGTAGATGTGAATAGAATATGTAACCTTAATATGTAGCTTGTATAGTCTCAGCCTGCTCTGTATTTCACATGTTGTAAGAAGAACTGTGTTACAGGAAAATTCTGGAGGAGATAAAAACAAAATGATACAATACTAGACGAAAACCAGGCAGAGGATTTCATGTTACAGGGTTGAGAGGCTAACGCAGACACGCAGCTGGAGCAGCGGGCTGGGTACTGTGTGCATGACCAGTGCTTCCAATGTTCTTTCATCCTTCTTAAAACAACTGGCATGGCTAAACAAACGGTGTAGAGTACATTCAGAGTTTGTTTTGGTTTTTGATTGTTGTAACTTTCTTCCTTCGGATAATCTAAAATTAAATACTACGTGGATTCAGCCACGAAAGCTCAAATTGTAAATCAATCCTAGCCATGCATGTGAAAGAAAACTTGTAAACCCAACGTCCTGCTGCCACCGAGCAGCACTGCAGCACTGGCACTGGCACTTGCTGCGGGACGTTTGGTCTGCTAACAGGCTGGAGCAGGACGGGGAGTACATGGGGGCTTATTGGAATACATCTGAAGAGTAATGGCTTATAAAGGCTTGCAATAAATAATAAATGCCCGAGGTGATATTCTTTCTAATGAACATTTTAATGGTTTCTTTTCCCCCAGTAGGGAACTCTCAGACTTCTTAATAGAGGCACAGAATGAACTCTTTATGCTGTGGCTGTCTCTCTCCATCAGTTTTTGTTTTCTTCTCGCCTGTCCCTTATTGCTAGCTGCTGCTGCCTCACTCTGCTTCCAGCTGTGAGGGCAAAGTTTACAGTGTCTTCAAAACCTGCTGTTTGTTTTCTTTCGTTGGGATAAAGCTTGATGAGGCACAAAGCAAAGTGCCTCCCCTTCCCACTGCAATGCCCCAGGCAGCAGGGAGAACATTTCTGTGACTCAGCCCTGCTATGTTGGAAACAGAAGAACCAAGGCTGCTTCTGCTTTAAGATGCTGTTATAAGCTGTTGTGGTGACATGATGAAGATTAGCTGGATAACTTTTTAACTTTTTTTTAAAAATCACTCAAGGCAAACTTCAGACATTTTTCCATAAAAACAATGTGTCCCCAGGGCATCCACACTCTCTACATAAGTCATCTTTGTCTATAGATTCTTCGCTAGATGCAAGTTTTTCATCACACTTTTTTCCTAAAATTTCCAGAGGCACCCTGCATGGTGGAAAACGACTTCATGTTCTGCCTTGCTGATCTACAAAATTCTGTAATATCAGAAAATCTGAATAGCAGTTTTCTATCACA
>NW_009954543.1:3268079-3275936 GCF_000747805.2 Chaetura pelagica
GGGAGATTATACCTAGACACCTTTAAATGGTAAAGAGTGGCATTTTCAACTTGGAGTTACAATATTTCCTAAAGGAACCTGCAGTCTGGGATGGAGTCCAGATGTACATTTGAGATGGCTAAAATGGAAAATCTTGATTTTTTTTTATTAGGCATGCCATTTGGAGTGCAAAATGAAGTGTGAACACAGAAAGCATGTTGGCGTGGCAAAAGCAAGTATAATTTAGTGCAACAGGTTTTGATTCTGACCTGAAAAAGGAACTATTTGTCCTGAGAGTCAGCTTGTAGCCCATAAAAGTTTTAAAAGATGGCAACTTGTCTTCACTAGAGGCCAGCAACTGGAGAGATGGATACCTCAGAGCTTTTTGGAGAACAAAAGAATCTAATTATCCTAATGGTTGTTGTTCTGGCATAGATGTGCAAAAAAGAATTGCTTCAATAATACATCAATTGCTTACATGATAACTACCTGCAGGCAACCTCTTCAGCACGGGGTCTCTGTTACTTGAATAAAGTATGTGATGTTTGTTGAACTGTAAGACATAATAAAACTAAGTACTTTACAGAAAAATATAGTGTCAATTACCAAGATTAATATCAGAATTTAGAAATTCCTGTCTCCCAATTCTATGATGAACCCAAATTTTTTTCCCAGCTACTTGTTAGAACTATTAAACTGAAAAGACCGAGAGAAGAAATTACTATGGGAAAACAAGTTGTTTTCTAGATTATTAAGGCTGGAACTAGTGACTGATGCTTATACTGAGCATCGTACGCCAGGTATTTGGTTTTGAAGGACGTGCTTATTTTCCTTTTAAGATTAGCTGCTCTGGCTTCCTGAGAGTGGAGCTGGCTGCACAAGCCACATACAAAATATTTGACTCTCTAATTCCATATGCTGCCACCTCATCTATATCTATAGGAAGATGCAAATTTGCAGGAGCAAAGGAGGAATGATCATTTTCCATTATTTTCTACTTATAAGCACCACAAATCTTAAGAGAAACATTCTTCTTCCAAGATTTGCAATTCACCCTCTGAACTAAAGATACTTTAATAAGTTTGGCAAGAATAGGGTATAATCTTCCAGAATGAGCAAAAGTTTCTAGATGTGACTCAGAGACTCACCATGGAGAGGACCTTGTTCACCTCACTAGAAGGCAGGCAAAGCGTAGGCATCTGTGTGCACTGTATGACCTGAGCATCCTTGTATTGTTTTTGCAGATGTCTTCATAGAACAGTGGGGAAGCATTTTGTGCTTACAGACCATGTATGCACTGGAGACAATAATACCTTCCACTGTGTAGGTGCCTGGGAAGCAAAGCTTTTCTAGCATTCTGACACACCATGCCTTGCTCTCACCATAGCCACATTTGAATAGCTCAAGGTATCTGAAGAAACCAAAGTGTAGCCTCCTTGTTGCACCATGTTTTGTCGTTGTTCAAGTCTTGTATGACTGAATCATAGCTCGCTCTTCAGTGGAAAAAAATACTATATAATACACAAGACTTGAGTTTGGTCCATTCCTGACCCTGTGACTGCTAGCTGTATTTAGAATATGCATCTTAGTTAATATGGGCCTATCCTGGCCTCCATTAACAATCTATTTGTCTATATATTTAATATTTCTTTAATTTAAAATAAAGCTGCTTAAAATGCTATACCATGGCTGAAGCTTTCAGTAGAGGTACACTTAAAATGCACATTATTTGGTTCCTATCTGCTGAAATAAGGAAGAATGTGAGATAGGGCTGCAAGTAGTGAGTTTCAATGTCTTTTGATGCAGCGTGGGTCAAGAGCATGTCATGACCTGTGTGTTGTAGCCCTCTTTTACGTGTTTCTTTTCTGCTCTTGCTGAAACTTTTGTAATTTTCTCCTGGTTTTTTTAATGTTTTTGTTTTTTTTTTTTCCAGAAACATGCATATGTGAAATTTTGTTATTTAATAATGTCACCTAGATCCTCTCCCAATGTCTGCTGAAATCAATGGAAAGAGCCATACTTCATCAGTCTGTTGTAAAGTTATTTGCAGTTCTGATATTCTTCTGATTGCTTCATTGTTTCTCGCTACAAGTATTTGAAATATAGAAGGAACCAGTGGTACCTATCCTGGGATAAACTTCATCAAACACATGCACTGTACACTGCTGCCCACTTAAAATTCATCAGGCAGATGCTACCTGTCACTTCATCACAGCAGGGTGCAGCACAGGAATGCAGTGGCCTAACAATGCACAATGAAAATATAAAAAAGGTAATATTCTTTCCTTCTATTTAAAGTATACCATGTAGCACTTCCTTTGGAGGAACTGAGAAGTAATTATGCTCATACCACTGTTTCCTCAGGTTGACTAGACTGACAACAGGTTATGAGGGTCCAGAGCTGGAGAATTCCGCCTTGTTACCATTTATAGTTTCTCTGTGTGTCCTATAATAGGCTTTCCCATTAACTAACAGTGCCATTTCAGGAAATTGTCCGCAAGGGCGTGGGATGGGGATGAGAGAAGCAAGCAGTTGCCCTATTCCACTACAGCTGTAGACATTTAGTAAGAAGTAGGTGTGCAATTTTCTTATGAATCAATTCTTTTTCTGTTATTGTCCAGTAGAATGGCATCTTTGGACCATTGCATCTCATCCTTTTAGAGGCAGTCGGCAATGGGATGAAAACAGTGAAGGGATGGTGATAAATCACCTGGTTACAATTTTCCAGTTTAGCTAGTTGCTAAATTTTATTTGACAGAGACTGTAATTTAGCTTTATTAATCGTGATTAATCATAGCTACAAGAAAAGACATTTCCCCTTTATCCTCAGGACTGTTAAATGTCCTGAGATAATTTTCCTTTTGTGCCATTACTGTTCCTGACAAGACAGCTCCTCCTTCTCTGGAATGGAACAGTTGACAGTCCTGATGGCCATATGTATCTTGAACATTTCTTAAAGACCTCAGTAGTTTTATATCATGGTTTGAGAGATTTACTGTCTCCTTTTCCACATTTATGGAATTGAAAAAATCATACATGTCCAATAAAACAGTTCTGCAGGTGGACATGTTCGGTCTCAGACTCCAGCCTCAATTATATTTTCTCCTACAAATTTTTTTTTTTCTTAATATATCTTTTCCTGCTCCTGCAAATTCAGGAAGAGAAGGTTTTATTTTTAAATAAACCACTTTTAATCTTGAATGAATGAGTTTATTGGGTGGAAGAAATGTACCAGTTGAAACTCTGGATAAATTTGCAAGGAGAGAACCCCGTAAATATCTAATTCCTTGCAGAGACATCATAAAGTAACACCAGAAGTGAAAAGCCAGCAAAGGCCTCGTGTGCTATGTATGAAAGCAAAGATCATTCTTTTCACTTGAACTATTTGATGTAAATCTGGAATAACTCAATTTAAAATTAGATTACCCAAGAAAAAAATTGTCCCTAACCAACTTGTGAAATTCTGCTTTCTAACTTTTTTCAGCGTGCTCTCAAAAGTGAAGTTGCTCTTCTAGCAGTAAGTTTTGCACAGTCTTCTATGAACAGGAAAGTTCAGTAGTGATTAAATAGAACTGATACCTGGAAAAACTAGTCTACAAATTGATTTTTTATTCTCACATGACTCATTACAAAGGGTTTATTCTTATGGGGCATTTTTTTCCCTGTTAATGCAGACAAACCCAACACCTAGACACAGAGTGACTATAGTGACTGTTGTTAGGATTAGTGGGGGTTTTGTTTTTATTGTTTTGCATGGAGTTGAAGCAAGAGATGTTTGTTTTGGTATAATGTGTATTTATATTTTATTTTGCATAAAGTCTAATAATCAAACATCTTTATTTTCAAAGGTAGACCTATAGGATTCTTACATCTGAATCCCTCCTGGTCTTCCACATGATTTTATATAAAAAGTAGATAGCAAATCTGTCTTATTTAGTATTAAATCTAGTCAGGGATGTCATGCCACTTAATTTTTAGCTGGATTTTAATTTGACAGACGTGTGTTTAGACAGGCTATGTCATCTGACTGATGCACCAAACATATTCCTCTAAAGAGACCGTGTACCTCCTGCACCTTTTCCATTGCATTTATGCACATGTAGTGATAGTGCTGGCTATTCACGAGATATCAAAATGAAAATTATGACAATTTTTTAATAATCAGAACAGAGCATGACTGAAGCAAATCAAGAATGCTTCAAAGACTGTGTGCCAGGCCTCCTTGACAAGAGCAGGTGGTTGAAGAGTCAACAATAAGATGTAAGTGCTTTGAGTGTGATCCAAATGAGCATAATTGATTCACTACCACATGATATCCATGTACTATGCGGGGGCCTTTATTCCACTGAATGGAGCACTGAGACATAAATCAGCACACGGGATGTTTCTGCCTGTGCTGATCAGTGAGATACATCATTTATGCGTGCAGTGCATGGTTCTATAGTTACTCAAAATCTCCTAAAGATGCTGCCCACTTTAACAGTGAATATTTGAAGATATATGGTTTTGATGAAAAATAATCCAAAAGTCCTTTTGATTTTTATGATAAAATTGATTTGGATGGTATTGCATGTTAGTACTTGATTGACAGTTTCACACTTAATGAAAAAATCACCAAAATCTCTCTGAAAAAAAATCTGCAGTGCATGTCTTAACATTCACAAGCAACTAGAACACAGCATGGAGAGATGAAATAACTAACAACTTGTCAAGAGCAAACTACAACAAAGCAAACCAACTTCCTGCTATGGTGAAGTAACAGGTCCACAGATACTCCTATGTTACTTAAGTTTTGGCACTCTCTTGAATGATATTGGAAAGCTAAGAAAACATTGTTTTGAGAGCAAATGCAAAGCTGAATGAAAAGTGAATCTCAGATAATAATAAACCAATTTTATTGTTTAATTGAAATATACTGAGAAGTTTCTACAGGGATTTGTTCTGAGTTAAGTATTCTTAAATAATCTCATGAGTGACCTGAATGAGAGAGTAATATTATAGGGAGTAAATTTGCATATGACAAGAGATGAGGGGATTCTGAACATGTGGAAAGCAGAGTTGCAATCCCAAATGATCTTGACAAATTGGAGAGATCATCTGAAAAAAATAGGATTAAGTTCAATAGGGACAAATGCAAAGTGTTAGGCAGAAATAATCAATTGCACAAATACAGGATGGGATAACACAATAGACAGCAGTTCTCTGGAAAAGATCTGAGAATGAAAGTGAATAAAATTGAACATGAGTTGATGAATTATTAAAAAGATCAGTGACCAGCTAGTGTGCATATGAAAACCAGAATGCAGCCTGCAGAAGTAATCTTCTAATATTTTATACTGGTAAGGACTCAGCTTGGAGCACTGTAGCCCAGGAGAACTTGAAAAATTGGAGTTATCAAGCACACAAAAAAAAGATGGAAGGGTCAGGGCAATAATTAAGATGTAAAAAAAAATCCCACTGTTGTAAAGAAGGAGTAATGTGTCCTTTTTGTTAATGGCAGGCATAATAAGAAATAACAAGCTAAATTACATCAGGGGAGAGTCAGAATAGTTATTAGGAAAATCTTTCTAAACATAAACATAGTAAAGCCTGGGGAGGTGCTGAAGTCACCATCATTAAGAACATACATCTGTCACAAGTGACATGAATATTGATTCTGCCTTGAGGACAAACCAGATGACCTTTTAAAGTCCTTTCCAGCTCTACTTTCTATAATTTTATACCAAGACAGGAATAGATTTCGCAACTCTGCTGTTCTCAAACAGCACCTAATTCCATGAGGAGATTTATTAAGTCACAGGACAAATTTTAGTGAACAAAAGCAATACTTACCCATATACAAGAACTAGATCAGGTGAAGTTATTGCTTAGCATTTTTGCTGTGTGAATTGTTTTGTTAAACTTATATTGACTTATAGCTGGAATTATTTAAAGATCAGTATTTCAGGTTAGTACTAGTATAATAAAATAAATTATAACTTCTGAATTTTTAAAATCTATTTAGGGAATAAGGGTGAGTATTCAGTAAAATTAATTCTTACTCAGCAGCACATAGAAGTTTTGGGAAAAGAAAGGTGGCTGACTCATGCCACCTTTATGTGTACACTTACATGTTTCAGGCTGCAGCTGTCTCAGGGACTTGTGGCTGTAAGAGAACCACACAGACCACTCTGTCTGTGGCCTGAACCTCAACATTGCTCCTAGCAGAATGGGAGAAATTAGTTGCATCAATCCAGTGCACTGATTTTTCATCACCTGGGATTTACTTTGTCTGTTCATCCAGGGTGTCTTTTGTGCAATCAAATAGGATGATCAAGAGTCCAAGGAGTAAACGGTATCAATTGCATTCCTGTGTCTACTAAAGCTCTCTTTTTTTGATAGGGACTTGAAGTTCTGAAGTACTGCTTGAACACTGCTCTCAGTTTGTAGTTTGTTTAGGCTGGTGATGAAGTGCTTAAAGGATGTAGTGGTGCAGAAATATTTGCCCTATCCAAAAAGTATGTATATTTCTGAATATTCAGGGAAGTTTGTGAAGCTCTTCATACCTTTCTGCTCCTTGAAATCTGTGGTAACTCTTTTGTATACTGCTTGCTTCCAGCTTTATGTACCACATGGTACCAAATTGCTGTAGCAAAGATTGGGAAACCTCTGTTTAGCAGATCTGGTTTATGGTTATGCTAAAAATAGAGGTGAAACATGTAACTCATTTCAAGAACAATTTCTTCACCAAGATCACAGGATCATTTAAAGCTGTCCAAACACTCAGGGTGAGTGTCCAGATAGTCTGGACTTAATATTTTTTTGCAGGAAATTTGGAAGTGAGACAGCTTACTCACTGTAAATGATTCATACCTTTATGTCCTAGTTTGAAGTGGTTCACCACACCGTGGTCACAACTCCAGAAGTGTCAGGTGATCATCAGACATCACTCCTGCCCATAAGACTGATTGATTTTTCCAGCTTTTCCGAGTTTTCATGATTTATTAACCTCTTCCCTCCAAACCCAAGCAATTTAGGTTCAAGAACAAGCATTAGGAAACTGTTTACGAAATAATTAATATATTAAATTCCCCAACAGACAAAGCTCTTAAAGCCAAAGCTCATGGGACTCACATGCAGAGATACTGCCCTTCTCATTGACTCTTACAGCACTTTTCAACATTCCCTGACAAAGGTTTTATCTTTTCCAGTTTTAAATCTTTTTGTCTAGACAGGAGTAAGTAACTGGCATACCTTTATGTTAAGAATGGTATGGTTAAGTCTTTCAGATAAATATAGCTGGATATTTAAATACAAAAATAAATGTCTAAAGCTCTGCTTATTAGTAGCATCTGTCTCGTGCTTGATGTGTACTTCTCAGAAATATTCTAATACCTACAGAGGCTATATTTAAGCAACCTTGCTTCTGCTTTGGTGATCACATGTCATGTGCTGCCTATATTGTTGATTTTGTTGCTAAGCCCCGCTGTGAGTTCTAGTTTCCAGTGTTTCAGGTTACATGTTTAAACCTGGCCTTCCAACTGTTTCACACTATCCTGTGTGTCCCAATCTACTAAAGCTGATACTCCAGAGGCCTTCTCTTTCCACACTGTTCCACACTGGCATGAAAATTTGGGTGGAAGGAGGAGTTAAGATTACAGATTTTTTGTTTATGATAGTTGTTAACTTTCCACTTCAGAAATGTCACTAAGAGGAAGTCTTAAGAAGCATATATTTGGTGTACGTGGTCAGCAGACCAGCCTCTGCTACCTTCCTCCTTTCCCAGAGAATTGAAACCTTTAAAGGAACAAAACCCAGAAAATACGCTGAACCTGCCAGACATCATAGCTGTAAAAAAGGAGGACTAGAGAGGAGAAATTCTACTGTAAAACTCTTTCC
>NW_009954543.1:3276264-3299635 GCF_000747805.2 Chaetura pelagica
TCCCCTAAGCCTTCAGTTTTACATTTTTTCATTAAAGATAAGGAAAAATTTGATCTTACAGATGCTTTTTTGGGGGATTATATTTAGGCCCACTTGTGTCACTGGAAACGAGCTCCCTTTACACCTGTGAGGTGTCAAGTAACTTATAATATAAAGCATCAGTGACTTCCAATGGGACTTGGGCTATCCCAGTTAAATTTCGCTCCTGATGACATGTCAGTCAGCATGATAGGGCTTCATTTCTGCAAGTAGAAACCCCTCATGCACTGTGTTATGGAAATTACTGCTCTGTGCCAAGAAATTTTATATTATTCCATCAGGCACAACTCCATTTCTCTGACTCTGAATATTTTCTGTATGTGGCTATAGGTAGTTTATGCTTCAGTGAGACAACTCTGGAGTCTGTATAAATGTTTTGATGCATTGTAAAATTTTTGGCAAACTGTTATTACACCTTTGCTTAGAGCAGACACCCTTGCTTGATTTTAAATTTAGAGCAAAGAAATGCAAACATCCTTACCACAAAGAAGGTTAGGCAAGGTAGTAATGAAGGTAGATTGTTTTTAATCTCTGTACTGCCTGTATTCTAAGCTTGGTTTTGTGTCCTCTGTTTCAGCAGAAGCTGTTGTTTTTCAGAATGCAATAAAAACTATTTTCTGAAGATTTGTTTTTGAGAGAAAAAGTGCAAAGGAGAGAAAAAATCCAGGCTGAACAAATCCACACACTAAGGTTGACTTTACCTTAGAAAAGTTGTTTGGATTTTCACACTGGTTTATTGATCTACGTGCCAAAAAGAGCTGGTTGGTTTTGATTTACAGATTCTACATTGTTTAGGAGATTATGCTCTAATTCTCCTTCTGCTGTGGCTAGTCAGAGCATGAACTGCAGTCATAATGATAGGCACTCTGTTTCTGGGTTTTAGCATGCCAGGCAAGGAAGTAACTTCAAAGTAAAGCTGAAACACGTGAAGAAAAGTTTGTGGGGGAGAGAGCACTACAAGGAGGAAATTAGATCGACCTTGGCTTATTAAAGAGTACTATGCATTAATGAATCAGTGAATTTAGGCACCACTGAAAGGGATAGTAGGGAGTGAAAATGGTATCTAGCCTTTAACAATATAGTTGGTGTGAAAAAGAAAATGTAAGAAAAAAAGTAACTTGGAGAAGGGATCATTTTTAATGGGAAAATGTTTTCTTGTCAATGGTTGCTAGTAGTATTTGAATTAGAGTTGTGTTTTGGGTCTGCTTTGAGACAAGAGAACAGGGAGGAGCCACACTGCCCTTTTCACTCTGCATGTGTCTAATAAAAGATTCCCTGTCTTCAGTGGTTCACAGTTCCCACAGGGGTGGGATAAAGGGAGCTCCTACTTACAGAGAGCAAGGAGGGCAGGAGCTTAACTGTAAGACTTTGAAAATGTCCATGAAATGACTTGGTAAAATCTAGTTTATGAATGCATAAAGCTGCTCTAGGCATTTTTGTTTCATGCAGGTTTGTTTTTTTTTTTAAATTTCCTTTTCTTCTTTTTTTTTTTTCTTCCTCCCTCCTCTGCTGAAGGCTGGCCTGAGATCTTAAAAGGCATTATAGTTTAGACCTTCATAGTTTAATAACATTTAGCACTTTCTAATCTATTATCTTCAGCTCACTCCATATGCCATTATGACATGATGAAGTACACGAAGCCCTTCTTTAGGACTCTGGATAGTTCTTTGTAATAGAAAACTTATTTGCTCTATTTAGCCTCTTTATAGCCAAACCAGATCCTCTTTCTTTTGATATTTTACATTATTTCCTTAGTTATTTCTGGGACTAATTTTTGAGTTGTTTCTTGCTCAAGAGTACTCTCTTGTGCAGTCTAATGACAGAATTTGAGCAGATCAATCTTGATAGTACTTTTTTCTATCTAAAAGTGATGAGTTTCACTGTGAGGGCCGAGTTTCTGACACAATATTTGCAATTATAAACTCAAAAGTTGCATTCAGTGCATTTTCTTCAACAGGCAATTAAGATTCTTTGTCCTAGTTTCAGCCAGTAACTTTGCTCATTAGAGTGTTTTTATGTAACCACTTTTTGATCAATACATCTGTGGAAAAGTGAGAATGGTGAAAAAGTGGTAACTAAGGGAAGGGTTAACAATTTAAACCAAATGGTAAACTTCACAAGATTTCAATTTGTCAAGCTTTAAATCACTCCTAGGTATAAAATAATTTCAATCTTGGTTCACAGATTCATCTTCTTTCAGGAAACACTTCAGACTGGGGACTACACAGAGATTTTAAACTAGTTGTGTGCCTCTGCCTTGTTGAATCAGCCCAGTGTTATTTTGCTCACCTGGAGATCTACTTCCTCTACTAGATGGAGGCCAAGTTTGTTTTATAACTTGAATATTAATGTATACTGAGAAAGCCAGATTTTGTAAGGGAAGCTTGATTTAATTTGAAAGCCAAAACACTTCCAACTGAGTACGCTGACATCCCAGCTGCACGTGCACACATTCTTTACTCCCTGACAGTGAAGAATATGCAATGAAGCAAAGATTTCTTGGACGTTGGCATTGTAGTGCCCCTTTCTTCTTCCTCTCCTTCTCTCCCCTACCTTTCAGTTGTGGATTCAGGGGTCAGAGCGTTTTGGTTTGCGTTTTGAATTACAATGCTGTCACTATTTTGGAAAGGAAAATGCTGGCTGAAAACATGAAACTATTTTTTCTCCCATTTCACACAGTCAGTAGTCCCATAAGTAAAAATGTATGGATGCGACTATGGTGCCAAATTAAATGCTATCAAAAGCATGTTAGCTTTAAAATTTTAGAGGCATGTGCAAGACTGTTTAATCTTTTATGTGCTGTATGTGATATAATAATATTGATATATGTTGAACTGCCATTTGGGATTTTATATATCAAACAGAGAGTCTGTGTGTTTTGAAATTTAATCCTCATGAAATATTTGACATCCTGAATAGGATAATTGACACAGGGACACTAATTAGGGAGTTGTAATTCAGAAGGTTCTGATCAGGTAGTTTATACTGACATGTATATTGTCCCCCTGGTAACAGTGTTAATGGTGCTTAGACGTGTGCATCAGGAAAAGAGAGCATACCCCTGGGAGCTCTGGAAATCAATCTTCTATGTAATGCCATTTTTATAATGCTCTAGAAGGAGTGGATTTACACATTTTTCCATTTATTAGGCTGATCATACATAAAATATTCTGGCTTTAGAATAGTTTGACTCAGCTGATGTTTTCATTCTTAAAAATCTGTACTAAATAATATCTCCCCCTGAAACTGAGCATTTCACCCAAAGTACTTTGCAGTTCTCAGTGTTTACTTGATATCTCGGGTAAATCTATTATATTCAGCTGAACTGAGTCCTATTTGCCTTATGCAGGGATTATTTCGTCAACTTCTGAAATGCAAAACCTTCTGTGATAAGACAGAGAAAGCAGTCTTGTGACTGGCTCTGACCTAAATGACACACTCCCTCCAAGTACTATTGCACTCAGGTAGTGTGAGCAAGACCTGCACTACAAAACAAGGATTGGCCTTAGGCAGAGAGGTGAGCTCAGGTTTTTTTCTTTCTTTTCCTCCAAGCTTTGTAATCATACTACACACAATATCAGGCTGCCTGCTTGCTCCAAACAAAGCATTCCTTTATGGCATTTGAACAAATCCAAGGGCGCTTGGACTCTTTTTCATCATCCTTACCAGACTTTTCAAACTTTCTGTATGATTGTAAGACTTAAGCCAGGAAAAAAAATTAAAGCACTCATTTGCTGGGTGGTAAGTGAACACAGTGAATTATTAGTTAATAGATCTTAAGGTGCAGTACTCTACCACTGTAGAAGACAGAAAAACAAAGAACAAAATCCAATTAAGATTTCTGGAAGCTGGCAAAAGATAATTACCAAATTCAAAACCACCTGGGGGACATTGATCTCATTCTTGAAAAATGTGTAGAGGGTTTTTTAGCTTTTTGAAAATTCAACATTTTTTAGGTCTCCTTGTGTGCAGAAGCTGGCTCTGCAGTACAGTCTGTGCTCTGATGCTCATGTTTGGATGTTGCTTCTGCAATGACTCAGAGTTCCAGCTATTGTTTCACTAACATCAGTTCCTGCCATCCTGGGGGTTTCCCCTCTTATCTCTTTCTCAAGTTATCAGCCAGACCCAACACTGTTCTGTTCATAAAATCTGATTGAGGCCCCAGTTCTGAGTAGGATGGCTACAATATGCTATGTATGGAACTCTAGCATTACAGTTACCTTGCAGAAGGAATAATCGTTATTCATTTTCATATCTGATATAGGGACCCAAATGCTTTGAGGCATCAATGAGAGGAACAGTCATTGTGATACAGTGCGGGCAGGAGCACTTTGACAAAGACTGTGCTTTGGCAGAAGTAGCTCCTGTAATTAGCATATTTTGCAGCTCCATGTGGCTTCTCTGCAGAAGAGTCATCTCTGTAGTTCACTAGGGGGGAAAAAAGAGGCAGATAGACTAAAAAATGTTAAGAATTACCAGTGTACAAAATTTCATGCAAAAAACAGAAATACAGACTGATAGAGATGGCATGCCTTGGAAACAGGATGTCAACTGGATAGCTCTACAGCAGCTGTAAATGAAGACTGAATGGTACAGAAAAGGGCTGTGGGTATCAGCCTCATATGTCCTCTAGCACAGACATGGAAAATGGAATAATGAACAGGTGATGTACAAGCTATGACAATTTTTAATGTGTCCATGCCACCACAGCCAGCCACCTGGGCTGGAACTCACTATCATTTTAGTCTAACATTAAGATGGTTTACAGAACATGCCTTTCACAAAACCAAACTTCTTATGAGAGCTCTCCTCTGTGCGACATGCATGCCACTGTGAAGCAATTCCAAATGTGAACTTATCTGATACACTTAATCTCATCAAAGTTAGTGAGAATAGCCACTACATGTGTTCAGAAGTGTCCTTGACTTAATGGCAATGCCCACATACCATATGGTTGCAATCTTCTTTGCATGTGGATATTTCCTGAAGATTTTCGAAGTTGTTGTTTGGTTGGTTGTTTTTTGTTTGTTTGTTTTTAACTTTGCAATTATGCTTCATCTAGAAATACAAATAAAATTATTAATTTGCTCTGTGTATGGGCTTTTCTCTTAATGAACAATTTTCTGTATTCATGTTAACCCTACCTTTTTTTCCTTCACCTTTGTTTACAGTTAACCTCTTTAATCATCTGCAAATATAGTTTATAATCTCTTTTGAGAAGAAGCTACATGCCCTTTACCTCTCTGAAAAGCACAGGGCACCCAGAAGTGTCATAAAATAATGGTATTCATGTTACATAATATATTTTTCCTTGCACCTCAACAACAGTCTAAATTCAATTCATTCACTATTTAATACTCTCCTCAGAGATAAGCTAGGAAGTGGAATGAGCAAATCTCCTAGTCAACCTGAAAAGTTGTTTTGGTACTTTGCTTTGTTAGTGGTGCTTCAGCATGAGATGCACAGATTTCCATTTTAAATGCCTTTGCAGGGACTGTTGGTAAATTCTGACAGTAATAAATATGATTCTTCTGCCTGAGTCTTAAGCTTTCCATAGACTTTTTTTTAAATTTTGTGCTGCTTAAAGTGCTAGGACCCTCAATATATCAGCAAACAATACTTTATTAAAACAAGCTGCTATATAAAATGTGTGCTTATTCAGCTGGAAGCTACTTAGCCATTTCTGCTGCTGTTCTCAAGTTCCGGAGCTGCAGATGGAGCTGGGTTAATGTAACATAACTTTCCCAAGTGTCTGCAATGACGTGTTTTCTGTTACGTATCCTCATCTTCTCAATCAACTTGAAGACAAATGGGATCTTGCTAATTTGTTACTTCTGTGAAACAATGTATTTGGCTGTCATTGTAGTGTCTGCTTCATATTTTGAGTAAACCTGAGTCCGTAAGGAGCTGGTTAACTAAGACCAGCAAATACTGTATGTGCAAAAAAAGTGAATGGCACACTTCAGCAGGCAACATGACAGAGAAAAGATCAACAGAAAAAACTGCAAAATCTTATGAGAGATGGCATGTGTGCCCATTCAGTGTTTTCCCCTCCTTCTCTGGGCACATGAGATTCAGTTGTGAATATACCGAATCACAGAAAACCTGAACAACAATAGCAGCAGTGTGGAAACCAACCCATGTACCCACACTTACTGAATGGTTCCAGAAGATGTGGGAAATTCTATTGATGGAAAAGCTGATTCATGCAATTCTGCCTATCCCAAAAGTACAACAAACAAAACCACTCCTGTACACAAGTATATTTGGAATCTGTCCACTGAATATGCCAGGTGCAAAAAAAAATACTCTTGAGCATATTTTCAACAGGAAAACAAAAGGCAACATTTGAGAATAAATAAGGAAAAACAAAGCCCATAACATGGTGTGCTGTGAGTAAATCAGTCTTTAACAGAGGGTCTGACAGTTGTTACCTTTAATCTTTATTACAACTTGAAGACAGACTGAAACTGTAATGGGTCTGCAGCTTGTTGAACTGCTGGATCTGTAGATCCCTTCCCAAAGACAGTGTTGACTTCTGATTTCAGCCTTTCTGTCATATTGACTTCATGCGAGTTTGAAAGGGAGTAAGAGAAAGCCTTCATGGATAGTTAACAGTATCAGTTAGGACAAGCTGAAGCCATTTCAAAGTCCTACAAAACTTATAGATGAAAATATACACTATGTGTAGTCTTCAGCTATAACTATCAGTAAGTGTGTCCCTGATTCCCTGTGGCTGGCTGTATCTGCCTGGCATCTTTTATGGTAGCTGCTATAAGACCCATCAACCAGTTATTCATCAGGAAGACCATATCCTCCTCCTACCTGCTGTTTACATCCCCACCCATTTGGCTACAGGGTAAGGCAAGGGAAGGAAATGGTCTTGCACTACATAATGCTCATAATGCTTACGTGACACAGTACAGCGTCTTAGGAATAGATGAACTGCTTTGCTGAGGGCTGAAGTTAACTAGATGTCTGGTTAATGTTGACAGAAGCCACACTGGGCCTTCAGCTGCCTGTTTTCCACAGGTGAAGGGAGCAGGTGATAGGACCAGCTCAAGGTAGCTGTCTGATTCCCAACACAAAATTGGATTAAAGGAAATGAGTTTGAGAGAAATAGTTTTAAAATTGTAGGCACAATTTTAATTTTAAAAACTGTATGAAAAAACTCCAGCTGATGATGTGTCCATGGGAGTGTTAGGACAAGTTTACTCTTTTCTGTACATGAACATTGATCAACAAGCTGCTTTCTTTAATCAGCAGTGGCAATGGTGATGAGGTGATGGTAATTTATTTATTTATTTTTACTGCACTTCATGAATAAGATAAACCCTTAGCACTATTAAAAGTGTTGAAAGGTGTCAGTAATAGCATCATCAAGAGTGATGGAAACCACCACCATTGTACATTTTCGGTAATGTGGTAAGCATCTGTAACTTTCAACTTTTTAGAATTTGTTTTACACAGCATATTAATAATAATTAGATAAAACCCCACAAAACAAACAAAAGTGAAAACCTTAGTGTTCAATGTGATAAAAAACACAGCAATGGGTGATACGGTTTGGTTGGGATTACAGATGGAAGTTGAAGAATGCAACTTCAACTCCAGGGCCTAATAGGCTGTGAAAGAACAAGATGTGGAAAATACACACAAACAACACATGTGACAAATTCCTTTGAGAAAGTTATTACTCCTCCTCTTTTCCATTTCATTTGGAATGAAAAGAGAGTCAAACAGACTATTCTGTTGTGTTGCTAACTGTTTACACTTCCTGGTTAATTGCTTTCTGTAGCTCAATGGAAAGAAGACCTCAAATATCTTGTTTTAAAAGCTTGCATTTTCAATACCAAAGAACTCACAAAGCTCATGCTCAGTGGTACCTTTCAGTTCAAAATAGGATCTTTCAGAGATTTAAAGAAAAAAGGCCAAACACTGAAATAGACTCTAAGATGCTGCTCATGCTGAGACAATGTCAGATAGGAAAAGAAAGTTTAACAGCTCAAATAGGGAATATTTCTTCAGCTTCTGGGGCAAGACAAGAGTTGCTCAGGAAGTGTGGCATTTTGCCAGGCATTAAAACAGAAAAGTCCTGGTGACCCTTCACTGCCTTAGACCAGCTGTTGGAGAAAAGGCAGGCACTGATGTGTGTGCTGCTACGTGAAAGAGTAGAGACAAGAGTACGTGGAAGTTGTCATATAATCGTTAGTCTGGGAACGTGTGTCTTTGCTGGCGGGAATGTAATGTTTTCAGGGGTTTTTTCCTGTAATGTTCTTTATAGGCTCTAACTACAATTTATTTTTTTTCCCCTAGAATTGTACCTATATTTGTGCATTTTCCTGCAAAACACTGTGCCATTCTTACATGCTTGCAGACAATGAATATTGCAGTTGTTGGGATCTGTCCTTTAAAATTACTTGAGTTTAAAGGTTGTGCTCTGGGGAATTGGTTCCTCCCTGCCACCCTAACTAATGGAGGATTTAGACTACGGAAGAATCACAAATGTTAGTTGCAGTGTTCTGGGGACCCTAATTCCAGGGTAACTTCTCATTCCCAGCTGCATGTGCATGTGTAATGAAATCTGAACTGGGTGATAGTGACCAAGTGTGCAGTGATTCATCTGACTAACTGGTGGATACCTGCTCTTTGTACTGGCTGAGCTGGAGGGTTATCCCTGCCTGTGCTACACACAGTCTGGGCTGCAGGAAGCCTGTGAAGCAATGTGTTGGCTTGCTGGGCAGCCCAGAATCATCCTGGGATATTTGCTGCCTTCCTGAACACCACTGAATGTAATTTTGTCTCTGGATTGCTGGGCCTGATAATAACAATCACAACAACAACAACAATAACAATAATAATAATAAAATAATTAAATTAAATGTAGTGAAGAGAAAGGGGAGGTTTAAGCCATGCACACTGTGATGTTGAAGATAGATTCACAGGTCACACAAGAATGGAGACACTTCTGCTGGACTAAAAAAAGAGCCAAATATTCAGTGGAGGGGACACACTTGTTTAACTTGCACAGTGCTGACACACAGTGGAGGGCTCCATGGTACCCTTTTTGAAATTCACTCCAGTCTCCAATAGGAAAAGAAAGCAGCATTTTGAGCACAGAGTCACTCAAACCTAGAAGGCGCAGTTGCTGTTGAGCCAGCTAGACAGGGCTAACCAGGAAACACTGAAAGCTGAGATCAGGCAGATGAGGATGGAGTGAAGGAGCAGCCAGAGACAAAGAAAAGGACACAGCCCAGTGGGCTGTCTTGAATGCAGTTCTCTTCAACCATAGTGAACTGGGCTTAGTCCTAGAATGGGAAGTTTTCCTAGAACATTATAAGCCCAGAATAGGTATCTGATTCCATTTTCCTAATTTTCACTGAAGTATGCTCATTTATACCACTGAGGGATGCAGTTTTAAACATATTTTTACATCTAGAAAGTTATAACTATCCATACTGCAATATCTAATTTAGGAGGGGAAGGGACAAATGCAGTACAAGTAATTGTTAAGCACTTCTTATCCATATTGTCTGCATGAGAATTACAGAGTGTGCCCTTTTTTGAAACTCTTCTTACCTGTATGGACATGATGCTGCCAGTTTAAATGGGTTTCCTTGTGTTTTAAGATAAGTCATCTGAGAGGATACTCTTTGTGTTCTTGTCCAAATTGATAGCTCTGTGTCCTACTCTGGGAGTCATGAGCATTTGTATTCTAGGTGATCCTGCCCTAGCAGGGGGGGTTGGACTAGATGATCTTTGAAGGTTCTTTCCAGCCCCTAAGATTCTGTGATTTGCTGTATTTACAATTAGTCATCTATACATCTATACAAGAGGACTGTTTAAGACAAGCCTTTTCCCCAAAGCAGTTAATTCTTCAAAATGAAAATAATCACATAATGAGTTCATTTCCGATTTCATATTTAATGCCAAACATTTTTGGGTAAACAAGATATGCTGGCAGAGCTTTGCTCTCATTGTATGTTTTTTATTAACTGGGAAGAAGACAGTTGATTCTTATCCTCTCTATCAGCTCAAATACATTACACATATTTAAATATGAGGGACTTGTGCAAACTGGCTGGTTGGTTTCAAAGTGGGAGCCCATCAGCCCATCTGTGTCAACTGCACCCAGGCCCTGCTAGCAGGAATTGAAAGCCTTCAAAGACCCAGCTTGGGGATCTCCCACTCAATGGGGACATTTACCACAGTAAATCATATTTCTGCAGCATGAAAATAAGTAAGGCTGCAGAGAGTCTATCTCTAGCAGCTTTACCAAATCAGACAGAACTATTATCTGAGCTGCTGTGCCCTTTCTGTTGCCAGCAGCCATTGGTAGCCCAAGGGAGTCCATGACCATCATGTGTGCTTCTGCATGGCTCCATGACTAACTGGTGGATACCTGCTCTTTGTACTGGCTGAGCTGGAGGGTTATCCCTGCCTGTGCTACACACAGTCTGGGCTGCAGGAAGCCTGTGAAGCAATGTGTTGGCTTGCTGGGCAGCCCAGAATCATCCTGGGATATTTGCTGCCTTCCTGAACACCACTGAATGTAATTTTGTCTCTGGATTGCTGGGCCTGATAATAACAATCACAACAACAACAACAATAACAATAATAATAATAAAATAATTAAATTAAATGTAGTGAAGAGAAAGGGGAGGTTTAAGCCATGCACACTGTGATGTTGAAGATAGATTCACAGGTCACACGAGAATGGAGACACTTCTGCTGGACTAAAAAAAGAGCCAAATATTCAGTGGAGGGGACACACTTGTTTAACTTGCACAGTGCTGACACACAGTGGAGGGCTCCATGGTACCCTTTTTGAAATTCACTCCAGTCTCCAATAGGAAAAGAAAGCAGCATTTTGAGCACAGAGTCACTCAAACCTAGAAGGCGCAGTTGCTGTTGAGCCAGCTAGACAGGGCTAACCAGGAAACACTGAAAGCTGAGATCAGGCAGATGAGGATGGAGTGAAGGAGCAGCCAGAGACAAAGAAAAGGACACAGCCCAGTGGGCTGTCTTGAATGCAGTTCTCTTCAACCATAGTGAACTGGGCTTAGTCCTAGAATGGGAAGTTTTCCTAGAACATTATAAGCCCAGAATAGGTATCTGATTCCATTTTCCTAATTTTCACTGAAGTATGCTCATTTATACCACTGAGGGATGCAGTTTTAAACATATTTTTACATCTAGAAAGTTATAACTATCCATACTGCAATATCTAATTTAGGAGGGGAAGGGACAAATCCAGTACAAGTAATTGTTAAGCACTTCTTATCCATATTGTCTGTATGAGAATTACAGAGTGTGCCCTTTTTTGAAACTCTTCTTACCTGTATGGACATGATGCTGCCAGTTTAAATGGGTTTCCTTGTGTTTTAAGATAAGTCATCTGAGAGGATACTCTTTGTGTTCTTGTCCAAATTGATAGCTCTGTGTCCTACTCTGGGAGTCATGAGCATTTGTATTCTAGGTGATCCTGCCCTAGCAGGGGGGGTTGGACTAGATGATCTTTGAAGGTTCTTTCCAGCCCCTAAGATTCTGTGATTTGCTGTATTTACAATTAGTCATCTATACATCTATACAAGAGGACTGTTTAAGACAAGCCTTTTCCCCAAAGCAGTTAATTCTTCAAAATGAAAATAATCACATAATGAGTTCATTTCCGATTTCATATTTAATGCCAAACATTTTTGGGTAAACAAGATATGCTGGCAGAGCTTTGCTCTCATTGTATGTTTTTTATTAACTGGGAAGAAGACAGTTGATTCTTATCCTCTCTATCAGCTCAAATACATTACACATATTTAAATATGAGGGACTTGTGCAAACTGGCTGGTTGGTTTCAAAGTGGGAGCCCATCAGCCCATCTGTGTCAACTGCACCCAGGCCCTGCTAGCAGGAATTGAAAGCCTTCAAAGACCCAGCTTGGGGATCTCCCACTCAATGGGGACATTTACCACAGTAAATCATATTTCTGCAGCATGAAAATAAGTAAGGCTGCAGAGAGTCTATCTCTAGCAGCTTTACCAAATCAGACAGAACTATTATCTGAGCTGCTGTGCCCTTTCTGTTGCCAGCAGCCATTGGTAGCCCAAGGGAGTCCATGACCATCATGTGTGCTTCTGCATGGCTCCATGCTGCTCGTGAGCCAGCTACAGGGGTCAGCTGTTTGGGATGCATAGGTTAGCAGATACTGCTATTTTGGGGTTGTGCTTTAAAGACGTTGTGGAGAGAGATGAGAATATAACAAAGCCTGGTACCAGTGTTGAAGGCTCTTTTTTCCTTCCTTAAGCTCAGCTTTGGTCAGTGGACTTGCTGTGGTTTTACAGACCTGCCAAAGAGAACAGAATCTGACCCTTAGACTGGGGCCCCATAAGCTTACAAAATCAATACTTCTTTCCAGGCAGGATAAGTTGAGAAGGGAGAAACTGAAAAGATTTATTTGGAAATGGTATTTATGACATATGCTATGTAAAAATATTTCAAGTTTACTCTTAAGATGTCCCAAATTATTCACAGTAATTTCTTATTTTGAACATTGTAGATTAAAATTCAGATTGATGTTGCTGCCTCTTATAGAAATAACATTCTTCCTATCTGTGTAAAATGGACTTGAATATGTATTGAAGAGACCAGTCATTCACAAACAAAGCAACACTGTCTTCCCAGTTGATCCTTTACATTAGCTTAGCGCTTAGGTTGATGGTGCTAGCTCCTGTCCAGACTATGTAAAAACAATTTCTGCTCTAAAGAGCTAAGACCTCACAGTCTAAACATACAACAGAGTCAGGAGGTGGAGACAGACAAGAGAAGGGAGTACAAATGCAGTGATACAGATCAGCACAGCTTAAGCGCAGCAGTAATGGCACAGCAGTTAAGGTTTTAAATGCGTATTGCAGAAAAGGGAGCATTTCGAGCTAAGATCTGAAAGAGAGCAATGTGGTTATTTTTATCGAAGTTTAACTATTTTTAAAAAATATCAAGAAGCAAAGAAAACAGTTGTTCTGAAGCCAGTTTGTGTTTTTAGAAAGTCATAGTTGACCCAGAAGCCTCAGATTCAAAAGCTGAACAAAAAAAAAATAATTAAAAAGAATATTAGAGTTTACTGAGATGATTGTTTTTTCTGATGCACAAACAATGTCCATGACAACCGAGGGTGTAACAGAGCTATATAGGTGCAGCCAGAGGAAGACTTTGGCTCTGCAAACTCTAGGCAAATCCTGGCTCTGTCAGTGCTTCACTTTCCAGCTCCAGGGGACCTGTGCTTTTGCAAGGGTACAGAACAGAAGGAGTCAGGTGTCCACAAAATTAAGTGAATGAACATTGTGATTTCAGGGAAAAACAGTGCTTGTAGCATGAGCTCCAGACAGGAGAAGCTGGGGTATTAGTAATGTGTGACTGGAGACAGTCTCGGCACTCCAGCTCTTGCTGTCAAGACAATAAAGGAGCGTCTTGAGAGAAGTGCTCCTTTCCAATCCTCTCTTTAGAGGGGGAAAAGTGCAAATATTTTTCTTTCTGCTGTCATTCTGAGGACGAAGCCACCATTTGGATTTTCCTAACCTAGTGTTTAACTTTCAGATGACAGAAATACAACAATTCACAAGAACCTGGTCTCAGCCCTCACACACATGCCAATTAACACTTTCAAGGCTAAACCAAATGCTAAGAAAATCTAAGCTGCTTTAAAAAGAATCTGACAAATTGCAACCACCCACTCAAAAAAACCCCCAAAAAACAGTTAAATATATGTATCTCTGTTCTTTTTTTAAGAGCTGCTCAGATTGTTTCTTTTCTTTTTCAGTAAAAGCCTGATTGGGAAAGTTACTTTCTGGAGGCTGTATTTGCATAACATCAAGAAGGGTCATCCTGCATTGTCCAGTGTTGAGGAAAAAATATCCTTCAGAGAAAAGGAAGGCAATTTGCCCTGATATGAGTCATAAGGAGCTGTTGTGCTGAAGGAAGGAGACATTCTTGACAAAAAAGTTGCTGGCATAGGTCTACTGTAGGGGAGACTGTTGTTCCATGAGTATGGTTTCACTAGGAGAACAGTTAACAAACTGGGTGTGTGCTCTGCTTTTCTATTCCCAGGAGGTGATGGGCCTTGGCAGATTGATAGGACAATTTCTTGTAATGCTACAAGGTCACTTCAGCCACTTCAAGCCATGTACCTAGTCTTTGGGTTTAAAGAAGTTTGAATTTGGTTAGATGTCTACCACTTGTACATACAAGCAATGATAGGCTATGTGTCTGCTATATCTTTATTCAAAAGGTGCCTTCTGTTTCCTCCTCTGAAATTTCTGTTCCATGCTTGTTGCTTCAGAACTTGGTTTGCATTCTGCTTGTCTCCACTTATAGCAACTTTTATACTATGTGTTTTTTCAGGAAAAAGAAAAGCCTGTGGTGAGGGAACATTCAGAAAAGCACTCAGCTTCTCTGCAGAGTCCTTTGAGGAACTCTACTGCAAGAAAACAAAAAAAGTTATATCCGAGTGAGGTGATAATTTTCTAATGGGTCTTAATGCTTTACTATCTGGTTTGCCAGTCCATTTCAGCTGAGAAGCTGTATTTGGTCTGAGCTCCTCACTTCATCAGATAGGAAGGTCACCACATGGTATAACCTTCTGTTGACTTCTATGCCCCAGTGACTCTAGAATATATAAATATGGATTTACATTAGGAATAACTGTTTTAGAGTAGTCCCCTGTCTGCACTAAGGTCTGCCACGGAGCAAACCTCCCCATGCCTGGACTCAACCAAGAGGGCCCCTGCCTGCAGGAGAAATGGCTCAGGACTAGTGCTGTAACCTCCTATGAAATGTGTAGCTCTGGAATGTACTTCAAGTGTAAAGCCAATAAGGACTCTCTACCAGTTTTTGAACATATTTCCAAGTATGGCAGGGCACAGTGACAGGCACATAATAGGACTTTTGGCATGTATCATACTGTGCTCAACAACTCCACTCTCTGATCCAAACATGCCCACCAAAAATAACTTAAGTGAACAGCTTTTATTTTAATTATTCCAGTGTGGGATTCGTGAAGTTTTGCCAACAATCTGGTTTGTAAAGCTTTTTGTATCTAAGCACAGAAACCCATGGTGTGTAGTTAATCCCCCACTGGGATTTTCCTGAACCAATCTCAGGTCTATTCTGCAACCTCATCTTTCTTTACCTATTACTTGCTCTTAATGCTGTTCACCCCAACAGCTCCTTGAAAACTTATCCTTTCTTGGCTCCTGGGGCTGTTCTATCCCAGCTCTCCCCCTTAATTTTCTGTTTTCTCTTTCAGCTCCACATTAGCTGTTGGTTACTTGGTGGTTCCTTAGTAGTTCTGATCTCTGCAGGACTCTCAGTGAGATGTGCATGTGGGCTCTCCCCTTTACAATCTCTCTCCAACCTACCACAGGGTGTAATAACTGAAAACCTGCATTTTTGCCGATGACTTGCAAATCTACTTTTTCCTATCTGATCTGCTTCCTCTTGAAACTGAGTCAGATTTCTTTCTTCCTTTCTTCTTCCCTTCCTCTCTGTGTCATGAATCATAAAGCAAACAGAAGAAAAAACATATCTCTGTGGCTTGGTGGGATGAGCTTCTGGGTTCTGCAGAACACTTCCAGGCTCTGAGTGGGCTGACTATGGTAGTTCCTTTCTGGTTTCTGTGTTGGACTATTTATTTAACCCTTCTTTCATCAAACTCTAATTTGCTTTGTGGAGAAGCACATATAATATAGGACATGGCAATGGTGCAGTATTTAAGGAATTACTTACTTTGTAAATAGCCTCAGATAATAAAGAAATTGTCCCTTTAAGGAGTTTAAATGTAAAAAAAACCCCTAAACAAACAAACAAACAAAACCAAAAATCAAACCCCATAAAAATTAAAAAGAGTTTATATGATATTTGTTTAGGTTAGGTTTATTTCCTTAAGTTCATTTCCTAAGCTTGCCAAAAGAAACACCTTTAGAAGTATGAAGAGGAAATTTCCAAAGGAGGATAACCTGATAGCTCTTAGCACAGGTGCAGATAATACAGGATCAGATCCCTTCATGTCTAGAGGGAACTGAGCCCAAATTTCCTGTAGTTTGAGGGAGTGCTCTGGTTGTAGGGCAATTGCATAAAGGAAGCCTGGCAGCAACAGTACCCACTTTTCTTACTGTTTTGATGAAGGAGGTCTTGATAGCAGTGGAAGAGGGTGGAGATTCCTGCCTTGAGGTAGGTGACTACATTCGAGAAAGGTTTAATGTAATTCTAGTATCCTCTGCATTTCCTAATGGCTAATATGGGCAGTCTTGCTCAGCCCTCCGTTTGGGGTGTCTATATTCTCTCGGCTTCCCAAAGCTCAGGGTCCCAGCACATAAGCACAGTCCTAACAGCCAGGAGCTGCAGTTTGTAGAGCTGTGGGGCCTAAGCACTGCTTGTGTCCAGAACAAAATCTGTATTTATGTAAATGCTTAGCTCTGCAGGGTCTTGTGCTTGGTTACCTTGGTAAGCTCTATTAATAATAACAATATGGACACTTATATGCAGCATTCATATAACTTTCACATGGTATCTGTGACAACATCTAGAACACAATGCTTAGGTTTCTGAAGCAAAACCAGGGGGGTGTCTTTGCAGCAGCTGAGAGACAAGATGTATAATTTTGTGAGGATTGTATTGCATTCAAGACATTTTCATCCTTCTGCTTACTAGTATGCTACTCTATGTATGACTAAACCTGAAACATAACATCTAATACTGGTATTTTCATTTTGCCTCACTTTTGGGCTATACTCTGATTCTGCTACCTTAAGTTTCTGTGTGTATGCAGTGAAGAGTAGAAAATGGGGGATTTTCAAATGTTGGGAGGACCTTAAGTGTCAAATTACTTTTGAAATTCTACTTCAGCATTTCCAGAAAGCCCTCAAATATTCTTGGCAATTTACAATAGTCCTTGTCCCAAAACATTTAAAATACATTTCAGATGTTCCCAGAATAATAAATCTGAAAACAGGGAGAGAAGGAAAATAAATAAATAATAATTAAAAATTGAATAATCCAGGGTACAGTTAGAGGATTATTTATTATTACAGTCAGTGATTATTTAGGTGTGCAGTATTTTATTTTTAGGGCTTAGCTGGAAGGACACTTTGCTTTTAGATGTTTTCTTATTGATTGTGACAGAGTAAAAAATGTTTCTAGAAGTCAGATTTGAATCAGAGGAGGTTTTTGCATGAAATCGGAATGCTTGTGAGATAAAGAGTTGCAAATTCTAGTACAAATACTGGAAACAAAATGATTCATTAATCTTCTCATCAACTTCTTTTTTCCAAATAGACCACTGCATTTTCCCATCTGTGATTAAAAATATAGATAACTAAGAAATTTTCCTTATGGTAAGTGTGAACAGAATAAAAATCTTTACTTTATAGTAAGCAGAGGGATGCTGCAGTATTTGAGCAAGTAACAGCCAGCAGCTGTTGGCTTTTTGGGTTTTGTTAGGTTTTTTTTTTTAATAGTCTAAAATAATGAAAGAACTTCTGCTTTAAAAATTTAAAACTTTTAAAAAACAACAACCTCAGATCATGCAGATTTGGTGCCTACTCACTGGAAAGCCACCAAATCTCACTTGTTTTGCTTGGGCCTCACTCAAACATAACTGGCCTCAAGCTAGTAAGCAAGCCAGCAAATGTCTTGGCTTGTAAAGAAATCTGATCCAACTCTGTAAACCGAACCCAGCCTCAGAACAGTGGTGAGGGGAACATATGGAAAATTAATGACAGATAATAGAATGGTGGGACAGCCTTAAATTAAAGATTGTTATTAAGCTTTTGCAACAATTCCACCTAATGGTCTTTTGGGTTAAGAAAGTAGGTAGCTAAGGGAGAGTTACTTTTGACTTTGCCAGCACATTAGCTCTAGAAATGGCTGCTGTGTTGCTCTTGCCTCTCTGCAGCCTGAAATTCCCCATTGCATGTTCTTAATTGATACCTGTAGCAAAATTGCTTTAGAAGCTGGTTCAGCTGCAATAGCACTTTAGGAAGTACAGCAATTCTGGTCCCACCTGTTTAAATAAATGGGAGCCTCAGGAAGAGGAGTGGATTGGAATTTGCTCAAGCTCAAACTGGGTATAACAGCAAGAAGTCAGGCTGAGAACTACAAGCCTGGCCAAGCACAAGGAGGAGGAGGTAAAGGTGGTGTGTGTGTTTTCTTTTTTTCCTCTGCGAACCTCCAGGCATTTTGCAAAGATAAGCTGCTCATGGTATGATGTCACGGAGGGGAAAGAATCCTAGGGAGCTCACAGTTGCACAACCCCTCTCTAATGGAGGGAGTGGGTTTCACAATGGAAAGGATAGTTTTGAGGACAGTACATGTATTTCTGAAATAGTCAAATCACATATTGATTTGACTGATGGCCTGGAATGTTCACCTAGTGTAGACTTTGAAAGGTAGCACCATACAGTAGTTATTTTATACCAAGAAAAAAATATCTTTTTCCTCTTATTCTTCCACTTTTGTTTCATTGATGACCAGCTAAAACACTAATATTCTTCTTGCCTGACCAGTAAAAGGTCTCTCATTCCTCCACTGTTATTTCTGAAGGAACTGCCTGTTCACAGTGGAGGAGCACTGAGCTGCCTTCATTGCTGAATAACTCGGGTGTGTTCTCATTCTCTGTCACCATGTCCAGTGCCCTGGCCCATGCATTGCAGGGGTGGCCCAAGTGATTCTGTGTGCTAAGGTGGTGCCTCTTGAGCTGGAGAAGGTTTCCTGCATGTTTGAGGAAAACCAGCAAGGACTGTAGAGAGGTAGAATGGCTGGCAGTGGTGTCCATCTCTTTATTGCTAAATAGCAGACTGTGGCTGCTGGATTCCTGTCTTTGACTCCTGGTGAGTAATCTAGCAGGAAGAGTACAGCTTATACTCTTGTGGTTGTAGCCTCTCTGCAGGGGAAAACTCTTTTCCTTTGTTTTATAATCTGAAATGAATTGTGATCCTTGCAAAACTGTTCCTATTTCTGGGGAATAGATGGTAAAAGTAGCTCACCATTTAGAGTATTCCACATTCCTTGCTCACATTTGCAGTTTAGAGAATTGCACACCCTGTTATCAAGTAAAAGGTAAGGTGCCAACTGAAATCGAGGGGCAACACAAAGAGCTTGAGATATGACTGTGATAAGAAGAGCAGCTTCTCACCCTGCTGAAGAGTAGCAGTATTACCAAACACATTTCAGACTGCATCTGTCCTGCTGCATGTGAGCAAATGATTTTCCCACTCAGAGACCCTCTAGAGCCAGAAGTTAGCTAACTCACCTGATAGTTTGTGGGTTAAAAAAAACCCAATAGGTTGTCTTGTTCCATTCAACACACTTCTGTTTTTTCTTGAACCTGTTGCATCTGTGCAACAGGTGGCTTAAGTGCCTTCCTAGAAGAGACTTGAGGAGGCTTTGGAGAGGACCAGACTTGTCTCCGGCTCCTGAAGAAGAGGCACTGGGAGTCTGACATCAGCTCTAAGATCCCTCCCTGGCTGCTCAACAGAGAGAAGAAATGGACCTTCCTGTAAAAGCTTTTCAGGTGCCCGTCTGCACCTTTATTGCAGTTTAAAGAAATACACTGTCAACAAACTGGTGAATTCTGTAGCTTATAGTCAGTAGTTGATCATATTAGGTAATCATAAGGATTCATACTTACCATTAAGACTGATGACTATACAACTGAAAAAAATACTGAGTTGTATAGGAAAAATGCATATGTAACACAAAAATATACATTATGTATACACATACACAGTGGTAGCAGTGACACCAATAGCGCAGCAGAAAGCCTTTGACTATGTGTGGGGGGTAGAGGTGATTTAGCAGGCAAGCTTTTTTTCCCCTGAGAAGTAACTTTCAACCCACTTCAGAAGCTCAAAGACTGGGAATTGGTATCAGTGGGGAAGGAGAGAAATAAGAAATGTTTAGAAATACCAATGTTTCCAAACATAAATATTTCCATTTCTAGTTTGATAAATCTGTTTAAATCCTTTCAGGTTCTTGTGGAGGAGTAAAATAGCCTAAAGGTAAGACTTATGATGTAAAAGAGTGTTTTGTGTGACCTTAGCAAACCTATGAACTGACCAAGAGGTGATGGCTCCAGAGTGAACAGTACATGTTTTGCCTTTTTAATGTCTAGAAGATTCAATACATCTGAAATATAACAAAAAAAAATAATCATGCAATGCAGTGGAGATGTCCTACTGACAAGAGGGAGCTGTATTCTTTTCTCATCACCTCATAAACAGTGGGGTTCTGACTGAGGATGTTAGGTAATGCTTGCCATACACAGAACTCAAAGGGGGTATTACTTTCATTGTATAACCCTTTGAGATCTGAGGCAGTACTGTTTAACAAAGCATATTGTTTTTCCCTCTTGCTTTTACTGAGCTTTGATGCTGATTTTAGAACTTGACAGCTGTGTTTAGACTTGCCTTGCATCTCTCATACAGATAGGGAGAAAATACAGATGTTTGGGGCAGGAAGCAACATAAACTTTGTGGAGGGGATGGAGGGGTGATAAGAGAAGCAATATTTGTCTAGGAAAATTGTGGGATAGGTCCACAATTATGAATTTCTAGCCATCCTGCCTTTGGGATACTCCTTGGAGCCAAATGGGGTGCTGGTCCCTTATGCCCTACCCAGGAGAACTGTGCCATGGAGAAACTCATTGCCACCTAACACAAGTGTAGAAAGGTGTGAAATCCTAGGCCTCTTCCTAGTAACAGTATTTAGGTATGACTATTTTGTGTGACAAAATAATTAGAGTGAAACAATATCTATTATGAACGTGACTCTAAAACAAGTCAGAACTTGTTACAGCTATTGTCATAAATGAAATGAATATGAACTATTTAGCATTTCTTTCAAATCCCTAACATCAAATTAAAATTCTTTTAGAATATTATCCAGTTTAATTCTTTAAGTTTATCTTTTTAAAGAGAGGTAAAGGGTTCATATTTGTTCAATAGCTGAGTTTTGCAGGTGGCCCATCTTTGAGTAATTTTGAATACCTTGTTCAATACCTGGAACTTGTGATGTTTCATCATCTCTGCAGATACCCGAGGAGAATGTCTTCAACAAATCAGTGGGACTGCTCACACAGATCCAAAGATTGGGGCCAAAATAGGAAAAGAAAAGGAATTGAGGTACATTAAAAACTCATGCACAACTCATTCAAAAGTCATGCACATTCAAGGTCTGAGTAGCCTTTCTCACTGTCTAATGACAGAAGATCCAGAAATATTAATTCTTCTCAGCTTCTGTAATACACCAGACCAAATGAGCTCTTAATGAATTGTGTGTCACCATATTGTTTGTGTTTGTTTTTCGCTTTGGAAGATGACATCTCCATGGCGTTTCATTAAATCATAGCCCTCTCAAGAGATGTTTCCTGGGTTTCAGCAAGATTGTATCTAAAGGAAGATGCAAAACCCTGGGTCCTTTTACATGTTTCTTTCTGTGCTGTTTATGAACATTCTTGTTTCCAAGCTGGAGCAAATCTTTTGAGCAGAGCCTTTGTAGCAACCTCTCTGTAGGAACACCACCTCCCCAGACTATGAGCATTTCTGTTCTGTAAATACACTTCCCACAGTCTGATATGGGATGTCTTCACTTTTGTTTTCTCACCTTCTTTTCACAGTTTGTTTCCCTTTGCAGCTGAGGGGTGGGGCATGATGAGCAATCCTTGCAGCCCATTGCACACACTTTATTTTTAACTGGGTGTCAGAAGCAAGGGTAATTTAATGGCTACCACTGCTAACTATTTCAGAACTGATCAGTTTAGCAGGACTGTAAAATCAGTACGCTTATAAGCCAATGTAATATTTGCTGTCACTGGTTGGTATTGTTTGCGTCCTTTATAAATGGAAATTAGCTGCTCGTATTTGGGAACTGAGCATGGAACCTGCATTTATTCTCATAGAACACAGAGAAAATATACTAAAGGATTATCACTTCTAAAATATCAAACAAATATCCCCATAGCTTAGCCCCCAGGTTTGGATCATCTTAAAGAGGGTAAAATCTAGAAGTTCTCAAAGTATTTTGCAATAATTTAGAGCCAGACCCAAATTTCATTGCTTGCAGTGTTCTTCAGTTCCAAACCACTGTGTCTGGTAGAAATGTCTGGAATGTGGAGTATTGTATTTATAAACAAAGCAAAACAATCCTTAATAGCCACTCTATCATTTAGCTAAACAAAATCCCTACCCACACCACTCTCTGAGGGGGGGAGTGGTGAGGATGGGAGAAATGATTGGGAAAAAAATGAAGTAAAACTGTACATACAGTGATCAGAATTAATCACTCTGAGGTCTGGAACAAAGATGAAAATATAAGTTAAACAAAACTGCCTTTATTCCATAAAGCTCTTAAAATGCTAGTTACAGAATTCAGAGGGTCCAGTGTTCAGTTCCAAAGAAAACTGTATGAAAGGCCAGGAAGCCACTTCTGCTTGGTTACCCTTACACTAAGGATCAAAGCTGAAAGGTATCTCATTTCCATGTATAACTTTGAAGTATTTTATAAAGAAAGTCAGAAAATGGATCTGTAGAGTAGTTCTTACTAGGTTTCTTTGCACCAGAGGAAGGAGTAAGAAAACAGTAATGTCTCTTTGCTGGAAGATGTACCAGTACTGTATTGTACAGCAAACTTCATCTGTCCCTTGTAATTTTTGGTTTGCAAAGAACAAGAAAGAGTGGGACAGGTTTTTTATTGTCTTGGGATCAATTTTTTTTCCCTCTGCTCTCGTAAACCTTCCATATGCTTCTACATCTATGTTTTGTTTTCAATTTCAGTGAAGGTTTTTATTTGGAGTCTCATAAAATTCTAATTTATTGCAGCTTCTTTTTATAAAATGGAGAGGGGAGGAGGGAAGTATTGGGATAACATGTGCAGAGCAGTCATAAGGAATGCTTGTGTCAATTTAAAGCATTGGTCAGTTTACCCACCTCTGCTCTAGTTATTGGCAAATGCTTTTACTCGTTCTCTAACCTATGTGTAACCATGTATTCTCACTCTGTGCATATAAAGGCTAAGTGACTAATGCACACTTGTTTTGGGAGGTATGGAGTTCAAGTGCTGAACTTCTAAAACTGTTAAATATGCCAAACTAACGCATAATGTGTATACCAAGAAATGGTGAGGAGAACATGCCTTCCCAGTGTGCCACATCTGGCACTACTTGGTAATAACTTCTCATGCATTTTTGTATTATAGTCCTTGAATTCTACTTAAATGGGAACAGGAATGTCAGCTTATTGAGTAGCTGCTGGTTTCACCACCATAAAAGAGTGCCTATCTAGCGTAGGGA
>NW_009954543.1:3299712-3319697 GCF_000747805.2 Chaetura pelagica
TAGGGAAAGGCATAACCTTCTTGCTGGGCAGAAGCCACAGCAGAAGGAACTATGATGCCAAGTGAACATACCAAAGTCAACCTTAAGAGAGCTTTGATGAATATCCAAGAGCACAGCGAACTCCCAGATCTATTCACTTCTTGTGCATGTGGACTTCTGCATGCAAAGGGACATCAAGGGGCAGTCTGGTTGGGTATACCTGGTGGGAAACAAAAGCACCGAGTGGGAATGAATGTACATGGGCTTATGCATCACTCGTTTTGCATTTGCTCTCTACTTAGATAGCAAAACTGGTTCACAAACTCATATCCCTCTGCTTAAATAACAAAGCATCTTTTTCAGACAGCAAACTCTCAGCATCCGCAACAGAGTGATGGGGAATCAGGTATAAGAGTTTCTTCTGTATGTGGTGTGCACCAGCAGTTAGTTCTCACTAGTCTGTCGTGGACTGACTTCCTTCAGCGCACACCATTTGTTGAATACTCATAACAAATACCCTCCAAGATAGCAGTGATATGTCTCTCTGGAAGTCACTGATGACAGTTGGCCTTTCCTAGATCAGGAGCAGAGAGTTTGCTTCTGAGGGAACAGGAACACTTCCAGAGTTACCTGTGATACGATCCTCTGTTCTGTTCAGAACTGGATTGAACCAATTGTTCTGATCCAGAAAATCAGAATGAGGCGAGAAATCTTGTTCCTAGAGAATGATTTCTACACAAGGGAATAAGGTATGTTTCCTACTCACTGCCAGCATGGATATTTTTCTTTGCCCTTCTTCAGTGTTAAGTTGACCAACTTAAATCAAAACTTTATACTTCAAAAAGTGAAGAATCTGGGTACTAATTGGTTAATGTGGTTTGAAGTTTGAGTAGCTGAAGTTTGAAATATCAAGTAGTCACTTATGGATTTTGGAAGAATGAGCACATCTTGTTCGGCAAAGAAGCTCACCATTTTTACATAATGACATGACGTGCTGAATTCACCTGTAAAAACAAATTTCCAGGGTTAATGGTATCCTGCACCAGAACAACCTATATAGAAGGGACATCAGGCAAAAAAACAAGTTTAAGAATTTTGTGCAAGCAACATGTAGGCTTTTGAGTATGTTTGGTAGACATGTAAATGTGTATGTACACACACATGCAAATATTCTCTGCTTATACTCTTATTTGTGAACCACTTTTCACTCTCTTTATATTATTGTATACCTTGAGGTATGTCAGTAGTACAACATTTATGTTGCCTAAATGTTTGGAGGGAAGACCCTCCTGGGAAATGTTCACAGGGGTGGCTCAACCTGAACACTGAAAGAGAAATCCAAGACCTGTGGCACATTCAAAATCTGCTCTTCTAGAGGCTGTAGGGCAATTTGAGAGAAGCTCTGCTAGAGAGAGAGAGAAGGAGCAAAGCACTAGACTTTTTTTTCCCCCTCTAAATAAAACATAGAACAAGCTTTTAGCTGCCTTTTCTCCATAATAGGTACTTAACCCTGTTCACTAACATTAAGAGAAAAAAAAGAAAATTCCAAGAAAAATTCCTATTCAAAGCAAAAAATATAAATTAAAACGAAGTGCGCAACACACACCCTTTTCTTTCTTTCCCGTTTTGTTTGGTGTTTTCTAGCTCTGCTTTTTGGACAGCTGAATGGGGGCTGGGAAAGTGTTTACAATATTTTCACATGATTGAGATGGCAGAGTTCTTGCGCTCTGTGAAAGGCCTTCTGTTTTCAGATGGCATTGAAAGTTTACCGTCTTTCCAGACAAAAGGAAGAGAGCCCGTTGCCAGCAGATGAGTAATGGGCATGGCCTCTGCACAATACCTCCTATCCAGTCCTAAATCTACATGGTGTTCTTAGGCTTCCCGGCTTCTCCAAAGCAACCTTTGTCTCTGCTCTGGGAGACCAAAACTGCTCATTGGGTGAGTGGGGATGCAGCCAAGAGGGGAAGGCTCGGTGACAACAGTTGCTCAGTGCTCACTGCCCAGTATCTGCCTTCTTACTATGCTGCTAGAATAGTTGGAAACTCATCAACAATTGGGCATCTTCTATACAAATATGTTGCAGACCATCTGTATAGTTTTCAGTTCCAGAAGATTCCAGTAACTCACTAAGTTTTAATACCTTTTTTATAATTTTATTTTTCCTTGTGAGTCTGATGGGCTGCCCTGAGATAAGTGACTAGCAAGAGCCTGCCATAATTACTTTGGAGCTAAAACTGCACAGAAGTTGCCAGTTCTTGTATTTGTTTTCTTAGAAGCAACTTGAAGCAGGCATTTTCCACTGTAAATAATTTTTAGGTTCTACTAAGTAATTTCTCATTTTTTTGTAAGGAACAAATCTTTTCCTGAAAATTATTGCTGACATATTATTTCAAAATATTAGAATAGGCAATTCAAAAGTTGTTGTGTTTTGTTTTTTTTTCCAGTGAATTTGTGCTCTTGTTGGCATTGCAGAGACCAATAGGTAGTTTTTTTCTTTTTTCTCTTTTAAAGTTTTCTAGAGCTTGTCTGTCTGGAATGTATCTATAAACTACATATATGTGGGGCATGTGTGTGAGTGTTTTTCTGTCTACCTGTCTAAAAGAACTTAACATTTCACTTTCACATACTTTCAAGTGTACTAAGAAGAGCTTTCTAAGAATTAGCTAGGCATTCATTAACTGCACTTAATTTTGACTGTGTGCTCAGCTAAGAATTGTCAGTATTGAGCTTGTATTCTTTCATGCTAATTTTATGTTGCACAGACACTGATTTATTGTTGTCAGGAAAATAGAAGCAACGACGTAAGAGGTGCTAAATTTCTTAAGGGCTGGTTGTAGCTGGTCTTGGCAATTTACTGATTACCATGTAGTTACCTGTAGTGCTGACAGTCCTAGGTATACAAGCAATGCATTAAGGTTATTTACAAAACTATTTTTGAAATTACCTGAGTAGAGCTTTCAAAGTAACAAATTCTATTCTTTAATTTTTTTTTATTTTTATTTTTTTTTTTTTTTAAAGGAGTTAACTGTTTAAAACAGCATTAAAATAATCTGGCTTCATTTCCTCTGCTGAAAGAGCAAGTCAGCTGAAACTTGGACTTTTTGCTGAAAGAGGGGAAAAAAAAAAAAAAAAAAGAGGTAGTTTTTCTTTTAAAGAACATGACCATACACATTCTGCTCTGGTGCTTTTAAAGGGGACTTCCCTGTTTTAAATGCCCCTGAGCACAGAAATACCAACACCTCTTAATTGTTTAATATATTACAGCTTAAAACATTCACAGAAGTGCTTTCCAAGTATTTCACTGTTCCAGGTGCTTGGTCCTGCACCTCCTAAAATAATAGGCTATTTCCCTTCAGTTTTCATGTGCTTGGAGACATATGCCCTGTATCAAGGGAAGGGGAAGTGAGGGAAGTAAGTGGGACTGCCTGACATTGATGCTTGCACTTAAGGCATACACAGACGTCTCTGTCTTGCGTCACACAGCTTTTAAAGACTGAGAAATTAATGCAGCTTGTACTTGGACTGTAAGACCCAAGGAGAAAAATATCATATTGTTAAGCATTTGAATGTCACTCTGCACAAAGACCCCCTATCACTGCATCCTCTGAGCAGCATCACAGAAAGATTAATTATTCTAGTAATCAGCAGTGCTGAACATTCACCAGTCCATGATACAGCCATTTTGCAGCCATCTTAAAGCCATGCTCCAAACAGTATTTGTTGTTGTGTGTGGGTGAGGTGAAGCCAAAGTCTGCTGTCTGTCACGTGCAACCATGCTTCAGACTGAGGAAAAGATTTATTCTGAAAAAAAATGACACCTTCTTCTGATTCAGTGAGGGCAAAGTAAGATACAACAATTGCTTGGTCTGTGCTAACTAATTTATTTTTCAGCTTGTTTAGCCAAAATGAACGGAGGCTTTTCCCCGTTTGAGAAACAAATCTCTTCACACAGAGCACTTGAGGCCCCCGAGGCTTCCATGAGACCCTGACATAACAGGATCCGGGCTACTCTGTCAATTCTTTTTCTCACATTGTACCTCTGCTAAGAGTCTCAGCTGCCGCCTGCTCGCAAGCTGTGCAGTCCGGACATCCACATGCCACCAGCACAGGTAACCTGAACACACTGTCATTCAGTGCACGGGCACTCAGTGAAACCGCACGGTCAAAGGGTCTATTTGGAAATGCCTCTTCTAAAAGGCTCCCTTCTCTTTCTTGCAAATCCTCCCTACTGTGCAAAGCCAAGTGGATGCAGATTGTTTAGAGTTGGGGTTTCAAGACCTTCTCCTAATAAGTCCCTGTAAGGGAGCAGCAGCTGGACACTGTTTCGAGAAAGGATGGCTCTGGCTGGTCCGAGAGAGATAATGCGAAGTTAAACAATTCTGTGAGAGTGGAGGACTGAATCTTTCCGTGGCTGCAGTTTCAATCATGCACTTTCCTGCTAACTTGCCTGCCATCCCTTTGAACCCATGTCTCCCATGTGACAGAGCAGTGATCTGGCTGCTGAGCCACTAGACTAATATTGTTCTTTTAATCTCACAAAAATGTGTTAGAAAAGAGTTTGATTCACATGAGAAATTAAGTATAAGATCTGTCCTCATAAAGACATTATGCCATGAATGCTCTCTTTCTGCTGGCTGCAAGAATAGGTGGCTCAAGGGTGAAAGGGTAGCATTTACATTTAAATACACCTATTGGAATCACAAATAGCAGGCTAAAACTACTGCTCCCTCTCTGAATGCTTTTAGAGTTTACTGCTTCTTTTTTTTTTTTTTTTATACAGCAGTAGCTTTTTTTTTTTTTTTTTTTTTTTTACATAATCAAAAATGGGAAACGTGATCCTTAAGATCCCATAAAATAAAACAAAGAAGGCTTTTGTGCCACCAGGATAAATGGATGAACCTTTTCAAACTCACTATTTTACTTTTCATCTGTATGTGCCACTCAGGAGGCAAAATTCAGTTGTGAACTGGAGCTTTTTCTGCTGTTGCACTAACTGGTAGTGCTGGCTGGTATGATGCAGTTTACATTTCCCAGAGAAAGTGAAATGCACACTTTTTATGTGTGTGTCTGCCAAACCCAGATTTACCCCATGATAAAACAGAAAGCTCTTACCCACCTGGAGAAAACAGAAAACATGGTGGAAAGAGCACTTTATGCCAGGGTGGCCTGGCAGCCAGGGTACAAGCTCAGTTAAACCCTTGAAATGCACCCACTCCACCCAGGCCAGAGTTTCTTCCCTTTCCTTGCTGCTATCTTCCTCCCCTCCATGCAGTGACAGAGGCTTATGGGCTGGAGTTGCAAAAAGTCTGGGGTTGCCTTTGCTCTTTGGGAACCCTGGCTGTGTAAAAAAAAAGAAAGAAAAAAAGAAGAAAAAAGGCAACAAAAAGCATACAAACCAAAACTGTCTATTTTCCATGAATTTTTCCTCTTATTTTTTAATGGCTCTTTTATCATGATTTTCCACAACCCAAACAAGGGTCAAAACCAAACAGCATGAATAAATACCTTAAAATTAGAATGTAACTGGAAATCAGAAATCAGGAGCTGCATTTTGAACAATTTTTGCACACACTCCCCAATTTGTATTAAATTACCACATAGCATACAGCTGATAACACTAATCATTAAATCTGTTCCAGATGCTTCTGAACACTGAAGAAACTAAAATCCAAATCTGGATGTGGTAGTTTCTTAACATCTAGTTAATATTTTTTACCTTTGAATATGTATGTAAAACTGCTACCTTAATATATTAACTTTGGATAGTGGTGAATGCTAAGGCATTTTTTACGAACTGAATTGTATTATATGGATGTCACCATCTCTTCTAAGTGGAGTGAAATGATCAGATTTTTCAAGATGAATGCGAAGAAAGAAGAATGAAGTTGCCTCTGTCTCCATGTTCATTAGCCATTTATAGGTTTGGGTTTTTTTAAGTGTATATAGTTGTATTTTTGTTGTTTTTTAATAGTTTTGACATTTACAACATTGTATGACTCTGTAAAACAAAATAGCATGTCCCTTTGTATTCCTAGATTAACATGTCTTAATCTTCATAGCTTTTATGTGATGACAACTGCTGAATATTTGTTTGCTGTGTTCTTTCTTCATTTTTTTCATAATTTTATGTCAACTATATCAGTCAGCTTTTTTTTTTTTTACAAACTGAGGAATCTTCTGGAATCTAAGCTCTCCCTGTTGAGAAGCTTTCCTAGACTTCAGATAATCCTTGTTGCACCCTGCTGCAGCTCTCCTCCTTCTGCTATGCCCTTGTGGTGGTGAGGAGATCAGAAGTGTACTCAATATTCACCATGAGCTTACAGAACTGCAGAATGGCATCCTCTGCATTGTTCCCCCTTCCCTTCCAAAGGACTCCAGACATCCTATGTGCTTTCTGACTGCTGCTGAGTATTAGGATGATGTTTTCATGGAGTGTAAAGGTCCGTTGTAAGGAGGAGTTATTCCTCTGGCCTATGGATACTTAAGGCCACGTTACTTGAATTCAAAAGATTTTGTGTCCTCTGCAGAGCAGTTTAGACAACCTAAATTACATACCTGTGTTTTGATCCTACAGTGCAATGAAGGTTCCTCAATGCTCCTGAGGGAGAAGTCCCTTCCAGCCGGCCAACAGTGAATATTATGCACCTCAGCCCACAAAGAATTCAGCTACAAATTTTCTTTCTTCTGAGGAACAAAACAACAAGGTAAGCCCATTTTTAAAAAGCAGAGGGAACAGTAGGTGTTCTGAGGCTCTTGTTCCTGGCCTCAGTATCTTGTTTTCAATACTAATGTAACAAAATTATCAAGTTATTACCAAGAGAAAGAACCAGAATTTACTACCATTGACTGATTAGGTAAGTCATCTGTCTTGTTTCTCTGGTGCATACTTAAGTGTCTCTGGGGAGATGTCATGGGAACTTCCAGGTCAAAGAAGGAAGCCTATAGTTGTTTTTTTGTTCTCATGTCATTATACTGTGCAGGCAGAGGATGGTCCAAGTTGCTGTTTGAGGTTATAAACAGACACCTCCATTCCAATTCAGGCAATGTTATTGGTTATGGGCCAAGAAGTTCATGCTGAAAGTGTAGTATCATAAAGTTATATCAAGCATAGCTCAACTACAATCAAATACTCATTTCCTAGCTTGAGGCTGTCATTTCACACTCTGAATGAATAAAATATATCCTGGCCAAAGAGAGGTTGTGAGACAAGTGCAAACTCTACTTAGAGGTGAACAACCTGATTTTTCTCTCATACCAGTTTTATGGTCATTCAGCTCCATTGACTCTGGAGGAATGAGTCCTGATTTACAGCATTGCTTCAGAGCAGGTTGGAAGATGTGTTATACAATACCAATACTGGTGCCAGGTCTTTGGGAGCAAAGTGTGTTTGCATTATGGATGCCATAGTACTACCAGTTCTGAGACTCTAAAGAAAATGTTTATGAATTTTTGATCCATAGAGAACAGATTTTCAATAAATTATTTATGTTTCTCATTTGTTGCCTTACTTTTATGGTTTAATATGAGTTATGTTTCTTTTTTGTGACTTGTCATTTAGCAAGAAAATCCTGGGTTTTCAAATCAAATATGTAGGTTAGATGGTTACAAAGTCCATATTTGTGCATATTTTTCTTCAAACTTTGACATGCACTGTGACAGGAGGTCTCCTGTGCTGTTGCTTACCTCGGATTGACTTCCTAGTGTAGCACAGGTAGGAGAAACCTATTTGCCATTTGAGCAAGGAATGAGGATGTGTAGACACAAAATACGTTTTTACAGTGAGAAAGCTAAGCAAGCCAAATGTCATAGACTCGCTGTCCACTTCCCTGCTTGGTAGGTACAACTATGCCTGCTGGAGCTTTCCTTCATGGACTTTAGCTCATCTTCACTGAGGATATGGGAAAGCACATGTGCTTTTGATGTCTCTCTGGTGTATCTCTCAAATTGCCAGAGCTCACCTTTCACAGTCCTTACCAGCTGGTCTGTCCCCCGGAAGCTGTAAGGGATCTTATCTGCTTTGAGAGCCAGCCCTTATCTTCACATCCAGTGCAAATGAGTGTGATCTTTGGAGAAGAGATCAGCTAGCCTTCTCCCTTCTCTTTCCCCATAAAACAATCTGAAGTGGGACAGAAGCATCAGGAGTGGAGTGCAAAGGTAAAAAGAAGGATTAATTTATTTTTTTTCCCCCCCAAAGATGTCATTGTTTCTCATCTCCTGGCAGTAGAAACTTTAAACTAATGATCCTTCTAGAACATGTAGGCCAGCTGAGCCCAAGGCTCATGTTCATGTTGTGATTATTTAATATTGTGTAGTGAGAATTTATAGCAAGGACAGTGATTTGCAATGTCATATTAAGGATAATAATAAAGAAAACCATATTCTTTTTTGTCCTCAAAAAACAACCTCCACCATGGTTATTTATCCAATGGATCTTGCGTACTTCAAGGCCTTTACAGATGTCAGGGTTAGTGCTGCACAGACTTTGCTGAAGGAACCAGGTGGCTGTAGTGCTACCCATTTACTTCTGTTCCTTCCTCCCCCCAAAATCCTGACTTCAGGGAATAGACATTTTTTCTGATGTGCCTAGTTTGCTGGGTGAGAGCCACATAGTTGCGGTCTATTTGCTCAACATTAGCTGTGCTGCCTGAGTGTGAAAGCAAGCATGGAGGGTAGATTCTCCCTGACTCTGTGGGATCTGGAGCAGATCCATGAGGAATGCTACTGTTTTCAGCACTTCCCTGGCTCTGCCTGAGATCAGGCACACTGAGATATGAATGTTGTTGCAGCTGCCACATACACCATATAAACCACATGTTGATGATTATTGCTTTAAATGAGAAGGTCTTTGTTTAAAATGCTTGTTTTCTTCCATCTAGAACCTTCAAATTTATTTTGTTTTTTACAATACTTCAAGTAAGGGTTTCTATTTTTAAAGTTTTTTAACAATGTGACTGGAATTTACATAATATTACAACTTGTATTTATAAAAAAATTGACTATCCAGGTATATATTTATTATGCAGACAACTTTATAATACCAGAGAACTAGCCCCTAATTAATTGAAACAAATTGACCTATTCATGCTTCAATTGTTTTTATAATTTATGCTGTGGTTTATTTATTACTTCTAGGTCTGCTTCAGTCCATTCTCCAAATAACAGTGGTTTTCTTTAAAATATAATGAACCATGTTGCATTTATGAGAGCTGCCTGGTCAAATCATATCACTCCTGTCACCCTACTGAATGCCATGTTGCACTACCAAAGTTTGGACTGAGAACTGATTGCTGGCTTCAGCAAGACTGGAAAGGAAAGGAAGACCTGGACATTCTGTCTATATCTAAACTATTAAATAAAATTAGTTGGAGACTTTTCCTGGAGGCCAACTGGCAAGAAAGAGCTTGCATGCACACAACTAAACTCTCTTACCCTCTGAATCACTGTGGCCACATCCAAAATGCCTATTGGACATGGGCCCTGACCCAGGTTAATACCCAAACTGTGCTTCAGCATTGTCTGGAAGAGTACAAGCAGGCTTGGTCCAGGACTACACCAAGGACCAATTTAGTAGTAGGGATAGTTTCAGGCCCATTCCTTGTTGGTTCTCTTTAGTTTATTTAGTGTCAGAGTGAAACCTCAGTAACACTGCCAAGAGTCAACACAAAACCCCTGTTGGCCTCAGTGACCAGAACCAGAAGTAGAGAAGTATCATTAGTTTGTTCACTTCCTTCACATTTCAATTCTTTTTTCTCTTGTTCTGTTTTGTTTGTTTGTTTGTTTGTTTTCCAAGTGAGTACTGAAATGAATATTTTTAAAAATCTTGTAGAGTTAAAACTCTGTTGTTGCTTACTCAAGAACTTCTGGTTAATTTTGAACTACCAAGAGGTTCATCACAGAAGCTGAGGTTCTGGAAAAGCCAGCTTCAGGTCTTTTCCATGATGAAGGATCTCCTACAGCTTCAAGCAAGTAAGATCTTCCATGACTCAGCACCACTTTTGGATAAGGAGGTAAAAAGCTGAAAGGTGTTGAGATATAAACACACCAGGTACTCAGTGACACACTAAACAGATGTAAACATAAAAGTCCCTTTGCTTTCTGTGGTAATTTTTTTCACATGTTTGGGAATGGAATTTGTTTTAAACCCTGCAAAATGGACACAAAGGAATTCAACCCTGTATCAAGGTGTTTTCACAGAGCACTTGGATAAGCCTGAGGTGTCCTGTAGTGTAAGATTGTTTGTGGGGGCTGGTGCTCTGTGTTTCTAGGGCTAACTCTGTGAGCCTGGTATTTCAGTAAGCCCATGTAACATTGTCCTTCGTAGTACTGTATTATATTTCTGCCTGCAGCAATATAAATAAGAATCAGGCAATTCATGCTATAATGTTTTCCTCTATTCAAAATATAAATGTCATTGAAGGTTTAAAAAGCTCATCATACAAAATTATTATATTAGGCTATGCTGTGTTACTGAGATTACATAAAAAGACTTACGTGTATTGAATTAAACCATGATTTTCCAGTGATCTCAGCAGCAGCAGAATGGGGACATTTTAATAATTGCATTATCAGTTTTGTAGGTAACTACTATACTGAATTGCTGCTCAAAATGAAAAACTGTATTGTTTTGTCCAGAAGGTTTCTAGTTTCTAGCACTAGCCTTTACTTTTCTTAGAGCTCAGATATATGATTGAATTACTGAAGCTGACAAGTACTGATTTCAACGACATTTAAGCTAATGTTTTTTTTGCCTCATGTTGACTACAGGCTAAGAGTGTACTGTTAATTAATGTGGTCATTTGATGTGCAGCACCTTGCTGGACTATGAGAACTTGATTGTGTGCTTTCACCCAATGTTCCTTTTAGGCTAGAAAAGACTCTTTGTTTCTTAATTGACCTATTCATGGATCAGTCTCATAAAAGAGGCTATGGAGCCTGACATGAACATAGTCATACCTGGCCTGGGCTGTGTGAATCTTATTTAATGAATATGTTACAAAGAGAAGAATATACTTGCTGCCCAGAATGATTTACATAGAAATTGATCACAGTTTTCTGAGCTTGACTTTGAAAAGCAGGAAGTATTACAAAGCAGAGGAGGAACATTTGACCTAATCTACCTTTGGTTCCCTTTCCTCTCCCTTTCCATGGAGCCCCTCAAGCCTGAAGCACTCTCCCATGGATGATTGCATGTGGCAGTGACTCTACTCAGACCAATTGAGACCAGTGCATCAGTTAAGGTTTGCAAGGCTATATTGTGTTTATTTTTGCAGTCTGATGTTGAGAGAAGCTGAGGAGGGCTTGCATCTCCCTCCCACTGATAACAGGGTGTTGGAAGTGCTCAGTTCATTCCAGGGCAAAGCCTTGAAGACTGCGGGTTAGAGCCGCTAACGCTTTTCTGGAAGTACATGCAGATTCTTTTGGTTTTCACTGGGGAAAAGCCTGGCTCTCCATTAAAAAACTACCAAAAACAAACAAAACCCAACAAACCACAACAAAAGAACTCAAAAACATCAATACACAAAACCCCATCACAGTAGTTGTAGTGGCCCAAACAAAACATAAAAAGCCTGATCTCAGCCTAAACACTCAGTTTGAGGATCCTCTGGAATTAGACAGAGGCTTGAAGTTTGACCCAGGGGGAAGCCTCTCATGGTCTTCTCATTGGCAGAAGGGTGCAGGCTCTGCCCATGTGTGAGTGCCTTGTGATGTGTGAGGATGTAGCCCAGTGGCCTGGTAGTATTCTCTGCTTGCTGGCAGAGAGTATCAGCATAGCCTGGATGCTTATTCACAACGGATAGGCTGTGAGCTGTGCCATGCAACATCATCCCAGGCTTAATTTCAAGCTCTTTTTGACCCTCTTTAGCTTTTTAAAGCTGGAGCCTTTCAGCTTATATTATCTTTCTAACAATTCTCTCTTTTTTTTTTTTCTTCCTCCTACTTTCACAGTTGAACATACTCTGCCAAACTCCCCACTCCACCTTCTATCCACCCCGTATGTTTATATTTTCTTATTGCTGAGGCATGTTGTGCTGACCTGCCTGGACAGAGCTCCTTTATCACAGAGATAAACATGATGTCCCCCTCACATAGAGCTTCTATCATGTGTGACCTTTCATCTTGAACTGCCTTGACCTTTTTTTTTTTTTTTTAATGCTGTACTGTGCTGCTTGTAGAAGCCAAGAAAGAAAATCTTTTGTTTCTAGACAGAATACTGCTAAAGGACATGATACGGTCTTGTTTTTAATCCAGCTAATTAAAATCTGCATGTGCAGTGTAACTGAGAATGCAGCCTTCGCCCACCACTTTCCCACAGGCAGGGAATAAAGGCCTTTAGTGCAGCAGCAGCTAGCCACCCTTGGATAACAGAGAACAGAGCCCACAATTCATCCCAGCTTTCCTTATCATATCTGTGGAGGGCTTTCCCTTTACTCCCTCCCTCCTTCCCTCCCCGCCTCCTTCCCTCCCTCTCTCTCTCCATGGAATCACTTACTGTAGCTATGCACCTCTATACATCACAATGTAATCAAGTTGAAAATACGTTAGCTTTCATTTATCTATGCCCTGTGTGCTCTGAATAGAATTCAATTCAAGTAAAAAACCCTAACAACCACAAAATAAAAACAAACACACAAAAAAAGACAAAAAAAAAAGGAAGAGAAATGAAAAAGAGAAAGGAAAATAAAAAGAAAGAAAAAAGCCTATTTCTAATCAAATGTTAAACCAATTGATGTTAAGAGTGTTCTGCTAAGAGCTAACTGAATAATGCAGTTTTGCAGTTCACACTTTCATGTGTTCCTTACAGAGGCTTTTTTGGATTTGCTGGATGGTTGTGGTTATTACTAAGACTGCCTTTTGTGTGTGCTGGGGAGAGGGTGCCATGGAATTTTTTTTTGTGAAACGTTTCCTTGGTTAGTTTTTCATTTGTTGCTTTTTGTTGTCTAACTGAAGTGGGGGAGGGATGAGGAGAAGGAGGGCAGTGGGTAGGAAGAAGAAATGAAGGCAGAATGGGAAGCACTAAAATTGAGCCTCCACCTGTTTTCTCTTTCTTCAAGTTATGTTTTATATGATGATGATGATGAGGTCAACAGGGAGCATAAAAATGTGCCAGAAGATCCAAAACTAGGAAGGAGATTGTACAACATGAGTAGAAAATACATTTTAGTGCCCGTAGAGAAGCCCTCCCCCCCCGGTTCCCCCAGTAAAGCACACAAGCAGGCTTTCTGTGGGCATTCCCTGGTAACCTACACAAAGAGCTGTTCAAACAGCTGTGCCTTCAGCTCAACAACATCCATGGGCTGCTGTGGAAAATGCCCATTTTTGTGCGTTAACTTCCTGAACTCAAATTCAGTGGAATATACTTACAGTTATTAAAGGGAGGGATTCTGAGACCTTAATAAATATGCAGCATCTTGGGAAATGACTTACTTTGGTTGTCTGTAATGAATTATTCATATGGTTGTTGTACCCAGGGAATGATTAAAGAGGGATGAAAAAGCAGTGTTTTGAAATCTAATAAAGTTTATTAGGCAACACCAGTCTATCTAAAGCACCTAACATCACATTTTTTTAATACCTAAGTATTTTAAAAACAGAGAACAATTAAAAGACCGCAGCAGTACTGCGATGCCTGTATTAAGAGATGTTATGTTGATCAAGTACAATAGTTCTTTTCATCACAACTTGGTTATCTTATGCTGACCTCTATAAGCATGAATAAAGAGATCTGTATATGTTTCAGCTTTCAGTGCCTATGAAAGGATAATATAAAATGAGAAATAACTATCAGTATATGTATGTAACTCTGATATATTATATTTATATAATACAACATGAAATTACAGCAAGTATAAATTTTTATGTACTCTGAAATTGATTTCTAATCAGTAGAACAGTGAGAGTCAAGAAGACATTTATCTATATTTTATAAATTTAAGATTTTTTCCTAGTTTGAGGAATATATTTGATAGTTGCTCTTTGATAGTAATGTCTGCTTTGACACAGTAAAAAGGTTGTTAATATCAAGTCACATATTTTTTATGAAGTGAGTGTTTGCATATTCCACAAGCAAGATAAGATTTATGAAGTTTTGTGTATTCTTTGTAAGTGTGCTAATCCTAATAAATATGGCATTTTAAAAATTGTTAGTTAGCAGCCTTCCTTAAGAATTAATATGTATGCTGCAGAGACACAAGTTTTATGGGTAGATGGGAGTTTAAACCATGTCCTGTAATTCCATGTAACTAATAACATAAATTAGGGTGGTGATTATTATTTTTGTCAGTAGTACTGTGGTTGTAGAGCCCTTCCTATGCCCAGGGCACGTAAAAAGAGCTGAAAATTGACCACATTGCTATGTTTGTCACATATGATAAGCAGGATGGCATAAGTTTCCTCTCAAAGGTATTGAAGGATGCTCACATCAGGGTATGCTAAAGGTCAGGCCTAATAACAGGGTGTACGTCTCAGATTCTCACAATGAACATTTGATGTATTGGAAATCAGGGTGTGCTTACTAAGTCCCTAAACCATTTTATGCACTTAAAACCACATCTAAGAAGTTTAGCTTATGACAGGACATGGAAATGTTTAGGAGGTTGTTCACAATAAGCTTAATGAAAAGGCTTCTCACATTCTCACATGGGACCTGAACCTGCACTTCTAATGTTTTGGTTCATCTGTGTCATTGGCAACCATTTACAGAGGCTCCCCATTGGTGATACTATGGAAAACAAGACTCTGACAAAAGGGAATACCTGAGGTTTTTTATAAAATATTTTTTAAAGTTTTCAATTTCCATTTTAAAAGTTTATTTCAAAGTTTTCTAATTTTCATAGTGTGTATCTCTACTTTTTATGTCGTTATTAATCTTCTGCACAGCAGATATATGGTGATCTGCCAGAACAAAGAGCAAGTTCCGCAATAAGCGAAAGTTCAGAAAACTCAAGAGGTTGGCATGTCAAAGATGGCAGATATTTAAATTGTTCAGCTATGACTGCAGAAAGATCCCTTTAAAATGAACATTATACTTTTCTATATTAACTTCATATTAAAGCAAGTTCTTAAATCAGCACCAAAAGAAGTGAAAAGTATAATCGTGATTAAATTTCTTTTGACACTGCAGATTCCTCTCACAATCCAATTCTTAGATTTCACTGCATCCCTTCCAAAAAAAGACCATCTAACCCCATTGTGCAAGAATGTTTTATAAGGCTACGAAACGAAGGGTTGATGAATTTTGCCCTTTGTACAAATGATGAAGATCATGGCAGTACTGTTTCATCCCAAGTAGTGATTCAAAGGGACAGCTGCAAACAGACACAAGTCACCCTCCTTCTGACTCTTAAATAAAAAAACAAACCAAAACAAAACACAACAAAATAAAATTAAACAATAATATGATCAGAAATTTTCTTTCCACTTTTCCTACCTCCAGAGTGGAGGAAGAGAGTGGTGGCTCATCTGTTCTTGCAAAATAAGTAGGTAAGTTTGTTACTGGTGGTAAATGGTAGATGGTGTAGCCACGTAAATATTGAAACAGAACATTGACCAAATAATCACACTAAAGTCAGTTCTTACCTACCGAGAATAATCCTGTGTGAATAAAAACCAAATTGGGAACTTGGGATTTAGCTGACTGCTAGCATAGTAGTAACGACTATAATCCTAATAAGTAGTTATTAGTAATTGGAACACGGTGACACACTCGTTACTTATAAATAATTAGCTATTAGCCATTGGAAGCCCATGATAGAAGAGGGAGCTCAGGGCTGGTTGCCCTGCAGGTGCCTGGCAAATGGAGCATGGTGGGAACACCACCTTGTCTCCTCCCCTTAGTAAGCTGGACTCATGGTCTAAACTACTGAAATGGAACAGGGGTAACTGCTTATTAATGGCATTGTTTTTTGGATGGGTAGAGTATCCAAAGTTTAGTTTTCTGGCATTGTGCCCACTAGCACCTAGCCACTTAGCCCTCTCAATCTGTTCACTGTCTATGAGGACAGAAGTATTGTTACATTTAACAGCACTGCAATAATCCAAAGAAAAGCAAAATAACATATTTTGTGCATTTTCTGGTACTAAGGGTTTACATTTTACTGCTGTTGTTTTTTAGAAATACATACATACGTACATACCTGTAGCCTATTTAATTCTTTCAATAGAAATTGGAGATAGATTTCATCTGAGCAAGATAGTTAAACAATTATTAATGTAACCAAAGTAATTCATGATTCATCCCACTTTTTGTATACTCAAGTTTGGTTAATTTATGTCAGGCAAACAGGTATGATGCAAATGCATGGTCCAACACTTCACCTTTCTCCCAGACATCACAGAAGGATTTGGATAATCTTTATGTTTGTACCAGGTCAGGTAGGACATTGGTAGCAGCGGCTCTTTTGCTGCCTCTGCAACACTTTTTGGGTTCCAAACAGCAGAAATGTAGTAGATGCATCTCTCACATCTTTAACATAGTGGAAAAAAAGAATATCTATGATAGGTCTAGTTAAAAATTTAGCCAGTGTCAGATCTGTCATAATTTGGTTTTCAGAGATAAACATATGAGTGCTTAGAAGGACATATCCTGAACACATGCAGCTGTTGAGCTTTTTCCTCTGACAACATCCTTGGGAAACACACGGAAACAACCCACTGATACAAGGCATGCATAAAGCCTTCAAGCTTGTGACCAGGTGGAAAAGCCATTCTGTGGCAGCTCAGGGTGAGAAGAAACAGAAACGACTTGAGTTCAACAAAGCACATGTGAACTTTCTGAATTAAGTCAACTAAAAGGTCAAGAGAATAATCTGAGTGATAAGCACTGTAGTGAGACACACCCTACAAGTCATTTTCAGATGTGCCTCCAAGCAGCTTCTTGTTTTGACAAAACATAATTTTAACTTTATTTTTTGCACCTGCAAGGCAGTTGCCTGGATTAGCCTCATACTGATCATGTGTTGCATCACTTCATGCTCCTTTCTGCTCTGGATGCCTGTACTGATACCCAGCCTTGGTAAGTAGCATGCTGTGTGCTTTCCTTGTACATTGAAACTTTGACATTCCTATTTCTTTGGCTTTGCCTCCAGAAATCTATCAACAAACCTCTTAATTATTTTTTTTTCCCTCAACTGCCATTTTTTTCTTCTATAAAATGATACCTGTCATGTCTTGAAGCTTAGTAACATAATTCTTGATGTAAACCTGCAAATTCTGCTCAAAATTATTTGAGCTCTGTTTAATCCTTTTCTCTGAATTTGCTACTTTCTTTTAATTTATAGTTACAGTATTTTCTTCATATTCTATCTCAAATTATTTACTTCAGATAATAGGATTTTTAATTTCTAACTTTATTCTCTCTTGTATTTCCAAGTGTTTGAGGCTTTATGATCCCACTTATCACAGATGTTTCCTTAGACAAGCTTTTTCAGAGACTTTCACCTACTCACACCACATCTTTTCTTGGAGTTTTTTAGTTCAGTGATTATTATCCCAATGGATGGAGTTTCTGCCTTCTCTTTTGAATCTGGTAAGTAATCTAACAAAAGTTAGGGGGAATTTGTGTCACTTGTCAATTTAGGATTTAATTTCTTTCTTCTTTTACCAATAGCCAAGATAATAATTGACTTCCATAATGAAGATAAGGAGTGTGAGTCATTCAAACTAAACTGAGGTTCTGAAGGGACCATAGTCTTAAAAGCAGTGAATTTAGTGGGCAAATGTAAACTGTCTTCAAGTGCTGAAACATAATACATTCCTGTGAAGTGTGTTTTAAAAAACAAGAAGTGCTAATTAATCATGCTTTGAACTTAGTATAGTAGCTGACTTTTCAACTTTGACCTTGACTTAATTAGCAGGCAAAATACTATTAGTTAAATTATTCTTTTACAATTTTTTAAAAAATTCTTTATATGTTGCAACAGTTGTAAAGATCTTGCTTCCATTTCTAAACGTTTACTCCTGGAAGAAATCTTACTGAAAACCCTGGGAGTAGGGGAATAAACCACCTGGCCCATGAGCAAGGAGAGTTGCTACTCTCATTCTTCCCAGAGCTTTGTCCTGCCTGCTATCCTGCTTTGCCTATGTCAGGTTCATGATAAAAATAAATTATCCTTTGTCTGTATGTTGTTGGCAAATTAAAATAATTCTTAGTAGATTAGTGAGACACAGGTTTTATCTGCAGAAATCCTGCTGTTTAGACTATGTGGCATACTGAATATCCAGCTGTTTTTTTATTATTTGACTTTTAATAAGCATTGAAAGCAATGCCCTGAATAATAGAGACTCTTCTAAATAAAGGTACAGTGCTTGATACCTCCAGTCCTGGAATAGTGTTTTTTTTCATGTAGTCTAAAATTTTAATTTCTTCACAATTTACATGCCTTATACGTCTAGTAGTTTGTTTGTTTTGTTTGGTTTTTTTTGTTTGTTTTAATATATTGGCAATTTAAAACCTTGGCTAGCTGCTCCTCTTTATTACAAAACCAACCTCCCAAACAAAAAAACATCAAGAGGGTTTGAGATTAGTAATCCCCTGATGTTCCAAGCAAAGAACACTGATGCAGGAAAATATTTTAGATCTCCAATAAATGTCTCAGCTTTTCTAATTGCTTTCTTTAGGCCTTTCTGATATAACACAGTCCCTGACTCTTGTGTGAGCTTTTTACATCTGATGGACTTGCTGACTTTTTTTTCACTAGCACTCAGCTTCTGATAACCCCTCCTATTCATGCCCCAGCTTCCTGTTTCTGATATGTAGAACACGTCAGAACAACTGGCCTAACTAGAGATGAAAAATAGCGAGAGAAATATAAGCTGTGAGAAAGGAGAAGTACAAACACCAATTTGGTATGAGCTTTATGATGTTAAAATTGCAATTCTCGAGATTCAGTTGTCATGTAAATGAATCTGAGAAAAAAATAATTTTGTTAATATAAAATTATTTGGGTTGTAAAAGATTCAATGAATGCATGGCTGTTTCTCATTAGTGGTGGCTGTCACTAAAATGAATATGTTGCTGAGTGTTCAGTTTCTGGGAAACGTGGTTGAAACATGAGCAGCTCTCTCGACGCAGAGCTCAGAGTCAGATGTTTTCAGAGGGGATGTTCCCCATTAAGTAATGATAGAGAACCATACGGAACACATTACAAATCGAAATACTGATTGATGAAGTGCCTGTGGTCAGCTTTCTACAGAAATGAGAATTTTGAACGTATTATCACATCAGCATGGAACTGATCTCACGTACAATCACATTCTGTTTTCATTTCTTTTTTGCTTCACAGTCTCACACGTGCTGTTCCAGATCACGTTTATAGCCAGCAGAACCTCAGACCAAAGGAAACAGAGCATCAAGTTTGAGCTCTGATGTTTCATTGATTTAGCCCAGCTCACAGAAGCCAAATAAGTCTGAGTTTGTTCACACAGCTGGCAAGCTATAAACTCTTTCTCCCTGTTAACAACCATCTCTTCTCTTTCCCAAGAGCTGGGAGAGGGGGCTTAGATTGCTGAAGCATGCCAGTTTTGGGGAAGGGGAAGTGGGGTCACCTGGTAAGGTGGAGTGGGTCCCATACAGGCTTGAATTTTTCAGACTAAAAACTTTGCTTTGACTTCTCAAAAGTAGATTCTTTCCTTTTCCCACATAGCTTATTTGCAGGGGTTCAGTGAGGAAAATCAACTGGTTCATGCTGACTTCAGGGTGAGATTGCTTGATTTGTTTGCATTCAAGTTACTTATTACTCTAGCTTCGAATTCAGGTTTGTTTCAGATGCAGTGACCTCTTCTGTTTCACACAGAAAGCAAAGAGGGCTGGTCACACAAAATGTCTCTGGTGATTGATTGTGTATGGAGATTGCAAGTGAACCTATGTTTGAGTCACAGCACATTTAAAGAAAAACATACAGTCAAATGCTAAATTTGGAAATTTAAGTCAAATATCTAGCTTTTTTTTTTTTTCTTTTTTTTTTTCTTTTTTTTCTCCAACAACAAATACAAAAGGGGGCTTCAGTAAA